>NC_056498.1:91390050-91391447 GCF_014905685.2 Nematolebias whitei
GGATATCCTAACTGGGCCTTCCTGAAAGCAGAGAAGAAACCCAAACATGACTCCAGTCAGCCAACAGGTGAAAAGGAGGAACCCAGACCCAGACCAGTGGTCATTTCATATGTTGAGGGAGTATCAGAGAAACTGAGACGTTTATTTTCTAAACATAACATCCCAGTGGCTTTTAAACCCCAAAATACATTACGGCAAAGACTGGTTCATCCCAAAGATCCAGTCCCCCGGCACAAACAGAGTAATGTTGTGTATGCTGTTCAGTGTCAGGAGGGCTGGGATCAGTCTTACATCGGGGAAACTAAACATCCACTGGCCAAAAGGATGGCCCAGCACAGAAGATCAACATCATCAGGCCAGGACTCTGCGGTCTACACTTATCTCCAGGCCAGCGGTCACTCTTTCAGGGATGAAGATGTTCACATCCTGGACAGAGAGGAACGATGGTTTGAGAGAGGAGTAAAGGAGGCCATCTTTGTGAAAAGAAATCGTCCATCATTAAACAGGGGTGGAGGCCTCCGGGTTCAACTGTCCCCCTCTTACAATGCTGTGATTGCTAGTATCACTCAGCCCTCTGTGAACAGTAAACAGCCATCAGTGTGCTAATGATCCATTGTTAGGCTCATGGTCCTTCTTGAGCATGTGATCAGCTGGTTTTGGTTGTCAGCAGCAAAACTGGTTGATCCACTCTGAGACGGTGCTATTTAAGAGACTGAGCTGAATACAGCTCCTCAGACTGAGGAAGTCTCTCGGATGAGGGACGAAACGTTTCTTTGTTTTGTTTTTTTGAAAGTCCAGAGGACCAGATTTAACTTTCTTAGATTTTTCTACCTGGATTATTGAGCATGCATCAGGATAACCTGAGAGTTGTAATCATCTTATACCTCCAATATGAAGTGGTGGTTAATTTAGGGTGCATTCACACTAGCCCTGTTTAGTCCGCTTTAATCGAACTCTAGCTCGTTTTCCTAGAAAGTCCGGTTCGTTTAGGGAGGTGTGAACACGCCATCAAAGTCTGTCACGGAACAAAAAGGCGAACTCTGGCCCGGGCTACAACCTAGGTCTCAGTCCGGTAGAAGAGAACTCCAGCGTGGTTCTAGTAGTGTGAATGTAAACAGACCGGACCCCGCTCCGCAGGGTAAACAAACACACATTTCTCTGACCTTATATGGAACTGTCAGCTGCCTTGTGTGAAAAACAATATTCTCCATGGTCTTCTGTCTCATCTTCTGCTCATGCTAAGTCCATTTTTGAAAAATTACAAAATATAATTCCTAAAACTGCTAAAACTTGATGCCACTTTGTTTTTATTTTTATTTACAGAAGAAGAAGAAGAAGTGTCTTCAGAGGTTTTGTGTCGTTTCTTTCAGTAGTTCTTGGTGCAGCGCCCCCACAGG
>NC_056498.1:91391847-91392572 GCF_014905685.2 Nematolebias whitei
ACAGAACAACTGTGTCAACTCTTGAAACTGTGCCTGCAGTCAACCTACTTCACATATGGGGAGCAATATTATAGGCAGAAACATGGGTGTGCTATGGGGTCTCCAGTTTCTCCTATTGTTGCCAACCTGTACATGGAGGAGGTAGAAAAGAGAGTCTTGACGTCCTTTTCAGGGACACCACCAAGTCATTGGTTCAGGTATGTTGACGACACCTGGGTTAAAATCAAATCTCAGGAAGTCCAACATTTTACTGACAACATCAACTCTGTGGATAAATACATCAAGTTCACACGAGAAGATGTAAAAAATGGCAGGTTGGCTTTCTTGGACTGTGAGGTCTCAGTCTCTGATAGAGGACATTTGCAAACTGAGGTGTACCGCAAACACACACAGACCAGTATTTGCAGTTTGACTCCCATCACCCTTTGGAGCACAAGTTAGGAGTCATCAGGACTCTGTATCACAGAGCAGACAGCGTCCCCACTAGCTCAGGAGCCAGGCAGAAGGAGAAATCCCATACAAGACAGACTCTAGAGCAATGTGGATATCCTAACTGGGCCTTCCTGAAAGCAGAGAAGAAACCCAAACATGACTCCAGTCAGCCAACAGGTGAAAAGGAGGAACCCAGACCCAGACCAGTGGTCATTTCATATGTTGAGGGAGTATCAGAGAAACTGAGACGTTTATTTTCTAAACATAACATCCCAGTGGCTTTTAAACCCCAA
>NC_056498.1:91392672-91405172 GCF_014905685.2 Nematolebias whitei
CCTTCCTGAAAGCAGAGAAGAAACCCAAACAGGACTCCAGTCAGCCAACAGGTGAAAAGGAGGAACCCAGACCCAGACCAGTGGTCATTTCATATGTTGAGGGAGTATCAGAGAAACTGAGACGTTTATTTTCTAAACATAACATCCCAGTGGCTTTTAAACCCCAAAATACATTACGGCAAAGACTGGTTCATCCCAAAGATCCAGTCCCCCGGCACAAACAGAGTAATGTTGTGTATGCTGTTCAGTGTCAGGAGGGCTGGGATCAGTCTTACATCGGGGAAACTAAACATCCACTGGCCAAAAGGATGGCCCAGCACAGAAGATCAACATCATCAGGCCAGGACTCTGCGGTCTACACTTATCTCCAGGCCAGCGGTCACTCTTTCAGGGATGAAGATGTTCACATCCTGGACAGAGAGGAACGATGGTTTGAGAGAGGAGTAAAGGAGGCCATCTTTGTGAAAATAAATCGTCCATCGTTAAACAGGGGTGGAGGCCTCCGGGTTCAACTGTCCCCCTCTTACAATGCTGTGATTGCTAGTATCACTCAGCCCTCTGTGAACAGTAAACAGCCATCAGTGTGCTAATGATCCATTGTTAGGCTCATGGTCCTTCTTGAGCATGTGATCAGCTGGTTTTGGTTGTCAGCAGCAAAACTGGTTGATCCACTCTGAGACGGTGCTATTTAAGAGACTGAGCTGAATACAGCTCCTCAGACTGAGGAAGTCTCTCGGATGAGGGACGAAACGTTTCTTTGTTTTGTTTTTTTGAAAGTCCAGAGGACCAGATTTAACTTTCTTAGATTTTTCTACCTGGATTATTGAGCATGCATCAGGATAACCTGAGAGTTGTAATCATCTTATACCTCCAATATGAAGTGGTGGTTAATTTAGGGTGCATTCACACTAGCCCTGTTTAGTCCGCTTTAATCGAACTCTAGCTCGTTTTCCTAGAAAGTCCGGTTCGTTTAGGGAGGTGTGAACACGCCATCAAAGTCTGTCACGGAACAAAAAGGCGAACTCTGGCCCGGGCTACAACCTAGGTCTCAGTCCGGTAGAAGAGAACTCCAGCGTGGTTCTAGTAGTGTGAATGTAAACAGACCGGACCCCGCTCCGCAGGGTAAACAAACACACATTTCTCTGACCTTATATGGAACTGTCAGCTGCCTTGTGTGAAAAACAATATTCTCCATGGTCTTCTGTCTCATCTTCTGCTCATGCTAAGTCCATTTTTGAAAAATTACAAAATATAATTCCTAAAACTGCTAAAACTTGATGCCACTTTGTTTTTATTTTTATTTACAGAAGAAGAAGAAGAAGTGTCTTCAGAGGTTTTGTGTCGTTTCTTTCAGTAGTTCTTGGTGCAGCGCCCCCACAGGCGAGCGGGGGAATAGGTTGGTTCAACAGGTTGACTCGACTGCACAGTGCAGTGTGAATGCAAACTCACCAGCTCAAATGTAAACAAAAGGTCATGAATATTGGTCCCGAACCGAACCGAGTCTTCCAGACTATCTGGTGTGAAAACGACCTTAGTAACATATCTAAAGCAAATATGCTACAAATTTGCACATTTATTTTATGGAAATAAGAATCAATATCCATTTTCACACAGAACAAATCATGCATGTGGAAACACCAGGGTCCACAGTGAAGCAAGTTTTACATCAACCTGAACTGAGATTGTGCTGACCAAGAAAGAAGCTTCTGCTCCAAAAGTGACACCTTCAAACTCGACATGGACAAGCCACACTCCTTCCAGAGACAAGTTTTATAGTCAGATTAGACAACAATTTAGCTATTTGGCCACAGTGATAAGGAGTAGATTCGGAGAAATCCAGATGAGGCTTTGAATAATATTGTACCAACAATCAAACATGGTGGTAGTTTCATCATGCTGTGATATTGGTGCATTACACACAGTGGATTGGCTAATGAAGAAGGAAGACTAACTTCAAATTCTTCACTTCAAATCAAAAGCTAGACAGTTGAAACTTGGTCACGGTTGGGTCTTCCAATAAGACAATGATCCAAAACACATCCGAACTGGTTTCTGAATGAATAAACAGGTTACTGCTACCGATAAGCTCTGGAACAGCTTACCTAAAGATGTGACTTCAACTCTTAAAAATTTGTGAAATGTGAAAGGTCTCTGTATTGTCATCATGGTATGTTTCCAAACAATGAAGAAATTTGTTTCTGCATTCGACCCTTCACACGTGAGACTAATCCTAACACCCAAGTGGATAACAAGCAGCTATGTATCGAATTTTCCGCTGTACCCGTCGCACCGCGCTACAAGTCGCATCAGTCCAAATATGTTTTAAAAAGTGAAAAAAATTCATAAATATGTTGCTTTGCCATATACGTCGCATCTATTATGCATCACCACTGACGTGTTGCATTTGTTACATGTCACCGCTGACAACCCGGAAATGTGGGCTGGTGTTGTGCCAAAAATGGATGGGCTGCCAAACCGTGGCCGCGGGAACGTGCATTGGAGGACTTCAGCAAGAATTTAACAAGATTAACACTTAAAAACAATTATTTGTTTGCTCGAAATTATAGTAAAGGTGTGCCTTAGTCTAACTTTTGCTTAATAAATGCACTTTGATGGTCAAATCAACTATTTCAAAAGCCGATATGCAGAAGTAAACGCGTGTACATGTAGTATGACATATCCTGAGATATATTCATACATTAAACGGGTTCACTCATCTTTCTGGACTGGATGATGTCGTGCTTTGAATTTAACAGAAATGTGGACGTGAGACGTTAATTATCTTTGACTCACCAAGCGAGTGGGTCATTTATTAACAGAATCAAGTTTAACACATCACACATTTACATTAATTTGGCAGAATATGAAAACAACAACATAATTAATCAGCTTTACAACCAGGAAAACCATACGGCCATGATTTTCCATTGCTTCACCACAGACATTAATGAAAACATCTGGATTAATTTTCTAGCAGAAAGGAGAGTTTAAAGATGGAAAATTGAGATTTATCTTACAGAGAGATGTGTGAGGGAATTTGTCTGTTTTAACCAGAACGTGCACGCTCCTTCGGAAATCAGCTTGTCCCAACAGTACACTTTTGGTGAAGGTCGACTTTTACCTTTTCTGAAGATAGATCAGTTCCGGCGTGGAGTCTCACTTCCAACCACTGTTCAGCGTCTCAGTGAGAACAGCTAAATACCTCGAGAGCCGTGCGAGGTTATCCAAACAGAAGTTATAATTCCCAAAATCGTCTCTGGTTCAGCTTGATTGGTTTAGCAGCATCCATGAATGCCTGCGTTTTGCATTCAGGAACTCCCAAACTCTCTGCATTCTGGATTCCAAAACTCCTGAACTCTTCTGCTCTCTCTTGAACTAGGAAGTGCCGATATTTAAATGGGCTCTACTTCCGGTTCGTTTGAGAGCCTCTGATTGGTCGATGGACCCCAACAGAGGTGTGGTTTGTGATGTAAGGTGTTATGGAAAGTCAAGGATAGAGATTAAGATTGTTTAAGAACAGACAGAAAGATTGTTGGAGAAAACCAGTCTTAGTGGCGTCTCTACTCAGGTATCTTGCTGTAAAAGTTAAACATGACATTTCTTTTCAGTAAACTTTTTAGTTGACCGAAACCTGAACTCTAACACACTTACAAATTTGCTCCCTTCAAAGCAGACGATCAAAAATTGAATCATTACTCTGTAACGTATTCTAACTTGATATCACTTTGAATTGAGGACTAAAAATCATTACTACTGTTTAAGTAAATAAAAATGAGTAGTTCACTTCAACATGTAAACATTGTTTGAACTAACACAATTTGATTATCAAACATTTGTAAAATAGTAATGATCATAGAGAATTGTCTTTTCCACTTGATTAATTCAAGAAAGAAAGTCTCAGGATGGGTCAAACTGTATTTCTGGATTCAAATCAATGAAATGACAGTTTCTGTCCATCTGGTCAGTTTTGACATCAGGCCTAGTCCACTACATACACGACGAGTCACTGTGCAAATTTAACAAGATAACCACCTAAAAACAATTATTTGTTTGTTCTACTTTATAGTAAAAGTGTGTCTCAGTCTAATGTTTGCTTAATAAAAGGACTTTGATGGTCAAATCAGCTGCACTGCAAGTATGTGCTGCCTCGGTGCTCCGGGAGCGCGAAGAGGGAGGAAATAAAGGAAGGAGGAACACTGCTTGTTTATTCAAAATTTAACAAGCAAAGCAACTAAAACAATTATTTGTTTGCTCGAAATTATAGCTAAGATGTGTCTCAGTTGAACGTTTACTTAATAAATACACTTTAATGGTCAAATTAGCTGCATTTTGCCAGGGCGGTGCAGCTGGTTTGACGGTTGCTCCAAGCAGCAAGCAGAACGAAGGTGGAACACTAATGCAAGTCGATTGTGTCATTAATAGCTGGTGAAGATTCTCAGTCATCCAGGGCATTGTAAATTCAAAAAAGTTCAAGACAAAAACAATCAATTATAAAGTGAAGTATAATAAATAAAGTCCAGTTGTTTTTGTCTTGAACTTTTTTGAATTTGTCATTACAGCCACGTTTACCTATTACATGATACAACGGCATGCCTAACTGCTACTACTGCTCTGCTGCCATCTAGTGGCTAAAATAGGCACTGTTAAAAAAATGTTTCAGTCAGAATGAATGAAAACCGTCATGTCACAGCCAAAAATTGGTTTATAAATATGGGAAAAAAATCCATAAATACGTCGCTTGGGCCTATAAGTCGCAGGGCATGCAAATTATGCAAAAAACTGCAACTTATAGGCCGAAAAATAGGGTATGCACCCAGGGAGCAGCAGGGATTAGGTGTCTTGCTCAAGGATGATCCACAACATAAAGGCAAACCCAGGACTTTGTGGTTCCAAGTAACCTACTCTATCATTGTGCCATGGCTACAGACTTTGCTTAAAGCTGGGTTTGTGGCAGAAAATTAACCAGTTTACATTAACTCTGCCAATTCTGCAAAGAAGAGTGGTCATAAACAAAAGCAGAAGTATAACAAAAGCTTGCTGATGGTTATAAACAGTGTCTAGTTATAGTGACACTTCCTAAGAAATATTCTAGCAAATCTTAGTGTATGGGAGTGATGTATATATTTAAACCTGTATGTATAGTTGTGATCCTGTGTGGAAAATCAACACTAAATTTAAAATTGTGCACCAAATTTTGTAAAAAAAAAACAAAAAACAAAACAAAAAAAAACCTTTGATGTTTTGATGTTCTATAATCATTACACTCTGGAAAAAGAACGGTTCAAATCCATCTATGAAAGTCCTGAATTATTGACACTCATGCCTGTAATGAGTAAATATAAACCTTTGACAGAACCACATCGTGCAAACTGAATATAAGAGACTGAACCATATTATGCTTTTTCAAATAGCATTCTGTTGTTACACATTGAAAACAGTGACGCATGGTTCTCTTCTGCTGCGAGCTCACAGACACATCAACTTTGACCCATCGATTATCCAAACTGTCGAGTTCCTATTTTTGTCAAGAAAGTTTATAAAATTTCAAATAAATAGGGAGGAATTGTTAACCATAGGTCTACGATGGGTTGTTACTAGAGCCCAACTGATATATCGATAGGGCCGGTATTTGAGACAGGTAGGTGTTTGGGGACCTATCATGTTAGTGATAATTGACCCATTATATGCCAGTATAAACACTGAGAACAAGCCATGTCCTTACTGGCAAAAGGCGTAATGTTACAATGTATCCAGCAGAGGGCACATATGGACTAGTTTCAAGTCATGGCCGTTCACTTTTAGCAATACTGTGTAGAATATTTTGCTGAACAGAGCATGGTAAGTTTATTTTAACTGATCTGTAAAATAAAAAAATCAACAATAATTCCTTTCAATCCTCCAACCCGCTTGTCATTAGCTACATGCCTTTCAAGTTAGCAAGCTAACGTTTAGATAACCTAGCATGGGCTATTTCCTTGTAAAACTATCCAGAACAATAAATTTAACGTAGAAGTAAAATACCGGTATCAGTGTTAGTAACGTTATTGTTGTTGTTCTCAATGAAATGTTTGCCTGAAATCTTTACTTCTCTGCAAAAAAAAAAAAAAACACAGCTGCAGTCAAGACTAATTAGGCCTTCACCATACATGACTGACTGTTTCAACAATGAACACGGAAGGGCATGTCTTTGTTTAATTTATATTTTTGTAACACATTTAGTAGCTTTATGGTGACTAGTGGAGGGTCAAAAATGTAAACGCACGTTAGGAAGATTGTTTCAAGACTTCCAAGTGTTAAAACAGCTTTAAAAGTATCTGTTTATTGTTTATTTTATTTCATTGAACTCTTTACTTAGATTATTGGTGGTGAACAAAGCTTAAAGATTTTCAGCCATTATATCGGTTATCTGCATTAGCCTTTCCCTTCAAATATCGGTATTGGTGATAGCCGACATTTCTATATTGGTCAGTAGGGCTGGGCCATATCCTATGCTCATTGGGATTAACCTGTCTAAATAAACGTTGAATGCATGATGAAAAACATCATTCACAATAATACCGGTAAAAAAAAAAAAAACTTTCCCGGGAAAATAAATTATATCATGATATGCTAATTTCATGACATAAATACGACATTCCACCAGCAGCAGATTACGCTGTGATATTCAAGTTGTAAAGGTGAAGGCATGAACGGAGACATCTGCGCTGTGCTCTGTTTTAGAGCGAGAGGGACACAGACACATCTGAGCTGAGCGCTGCTTGTCCCGACACTTTTTGAGCCGGTCAGCGTGAGGGAAGACATTGCCTTTAGCTTTTTAGCTAGCGCGCTGCTACCTTGGAGTTACATCAGTGCAGTCGGGCGGGGTGGGGGTGGGGGTGGGTGGTCCTTACCTGAGTCTGACTGTGCTCTATATTAGACATGTTCTTGTTTTTAGTTTTCTACAACGCCTTATATAATATAGCTGTTTTTTTCACTACTTTTTTCTTTTGACTGTCCTTTTGATTGCCATTTTATTTTTATTTTAATTTGTACAAAAACTAAATTTGTATGCCTCTTTTATGATTGTCTATTGTTGTCGTCATTGTCCACTGTTGTCATCACTGATTAGTCTCTTTAGAATGATTTGTCCAATTATCTTTGTAGAGATCTAGTAGAGTGCTGTATGAATGGGTAAATGAGGGCACAGATTGTAGTGTAAAGAGCTTTGAGTAGCTTGAAACAAGATAGAAAGGCGCTATATAAGCACAGTCCATTTACCATTTACTCTTTATTAAAAAAATCAGGTCTCTCTTGTAAATGAGTCCCCGAGGCTAAATGGGATTAACCTGTCTAAATAAAGGTTGAATGAATTAACAGCAACTGGGAACTGTGCAGCTCAAACCTCGAGAGCAGCTGCTTTCCTGAGGATCAGGAAATTGGCTGATGGCTGTTCTGATCAGATGTCCTTTCAGGAAGCATTTCAAGCGTTTGTCACAAGTTTTGGAAGTTATAGCTCATATAAAGACAACATATATTTTGTTGTAGTTTACATTTATGCTCAACAGATTTTAAACTTTAATTTTATTTAGTTTATTTGGGAATGGCACCTGCACTTTAGTTTTTGTGGTGGATTTTTTTCTGTTCTATATTTTGTGCAGACATGTTCAATCTAAATAACAGAAGGATCATTTGTATTTTTTTATTTTTATACTTTGAGAATGAATACTTTACTAAATAAAGTAATTACAATAAAATTATCCCTTGTTTTTTTTTTTTGGTTTGTTTTTATATAATACTTACTGCAAAGCAACAAGTTAATTTTGTCAAATGAATAACAATGATTTCTGTCTTTTTTTTTTGTTATATCACAGAATTTATCGTTATCGTCAGAATGCTCTGAAATATCACAATATTATATTTGAACCATATCGCCCACCCCCATTGGTTGGGCTCTAGTTATTACTGAAATTGCAACGCTTACAGTGAAGACATCATCATCACCCAGTTCGCTCTCATTCTGGAGTGCTGTGGAGGAGGTCGTGGAGCCTGTGGAGAGGAAAAAAGAAACCCTGGTGAAGTAAACAGCTTTGTAGTCTAATTTACAAAACACACGTATCTCAAGTCAGGAACTGAACTCTGTTTTTGACGTTCCAAAGTTTTTCAGATCACACCTGCAACAAAATGTAATAACTTTCTGGTCTATCTGTTTCTGTATGAAAACTTCACCATCCGGTCACTTATCAAAACTTGAGAAAAGGCATAATTACTGTTTTAGTCATAATAATCACCTCAGGACTAAGTTTATCTTGATATTATTTGGATATTAACATTTTCAGCTCAGCGTACCTTCAGCCAAGTCATCTAGGGCTTTCCGTACCCCCCTGTCAAAAGCTCTAGCATCAGCTGGACTCTGGAAGGACAAACCACACCTCCTGTCCTCCACCCTCCAGTGGTGAAATGTTGGCATTGCAATGGTGTAGACCAGGTCCTTTCTGAGAGGACAGTCCAGAATCACCTGGGCCAACCAAAACAGGAAGTTATTTCTGACCAAGACTCGATCATGTGTTATATCCGGTTTAAGGGAGTTATACCTGTTTGTCAAGCAGCCGCTCTCCCCGGATGAGGAACTGGGACTTGGCAGAGCTTGAAATGGGGGTAAGGTCTGTCGGTAGGAGGTGGCACACCCCCACCCTGCTCAGGGCTCCCCCGTCCTGAGCCAGCCAGCCTCCGCTCGAGTCGTCCCGCGTCATTACCACGGCTTTCACACGCACGATGTAGCTGTCACTAGACAGAGAGCAGAAAATACAAGAATATTAAAGAACGTCCGTGCTGTTTTTACTGTAAGCAGATCAATACAAACTTTACAGGATACTCCATCTTTTTAAAGTTTACAGAAGCAACAACTTTGATCATAAGTAAACTTCAATTTCGCCATTGTATGTGAACATACAGTGTTGACAACACGACCCTTTACTTATTGACAACAAAAAAATCCTTCCTGCCAAAGCCTTGAACTGAAAAAAATAGGAGTGCACCGATACTTGCACGAGAAACAGATTTTTGTAGTTTGAACAACAATTGTCTGAACTTCATTTATATTTCAGAGCTCTGCCTCATGAACAGTTAAAACAAGTTTGTATTGTTCTAGGATATTGTTCAAGGGTATGTTTTCAATAAAATAAGATTTGAAAATTGAAGGTGATTTGTGACTTTATAACTCCTGACAGTGTTAATTATAAAACAAAATCGTATTGGCCAAAATTGGAATCGGCAGGTCAGACTTTTTAGAAATCAGTGATCGGCGAGAAAACTGCAATCGGTGCACCTCTAATCATTAATGGTTGCAAATTCAAGTTTTTGTACAGGTTTTAACAATGTAACCCATTAGTGTAAAAAAAAAATCAGCTTTTTCAGTTTTCTGTTAGTCACAACTATTTTTACTATTAGATACATTATAAGCATTAGGGTATTAGTATTATTGCTATAAACATATTTATCCTGATATGTGGTAAAATTTTAGATTTTTAAACTGAGAAAAAGCTAAATGTTTGTGTCCTGTGTTGTAGTTTGTCAAGAAGCAACTGTAACTCCTTTTCAGACGGATTTTATTTGTATAAATGGCTGTCAGGAAACATGTAGCTCTTTAATTTTATTTTTCTAATGCTAGAAAGACAAAACCCTGTCAGTTCTTATTTTGCCCAAATATTGAAAAATAAATGTTTTGTATGCTGTCAATTACATTTCTAGAAAAAAAAATCTGCCAAAATTCAGAGTCATGCGAGAGCTTTATCACTTGTGAATAGGCCTGTTGGGCTGAGTGGTTAGAGCAGTCGTCCTCCAATGCAAGAGTTGGGGGTTTGAATCCACCAGCAGTCACATGCCTAAGTGTCCCTGGGCAAGACACTGAACCCCTCATATGCCCCTTTTCCATTAGTACCGGTACGGGCCGACTGGACCCTACTTGGCCCGGTTCTGAGGCTTTTCCATTAGTACCGGTACTTAGCACCTGTTACTATTTTCAGTATCCTTGGCTCTGTGATTCTAACCGGAACGAAGAGGTACTAAAACGTGACGTCAGAACACTGTCGGTCACCGATTGGTCGGGGGCGGAGTCACTGGATCCTTCAGAAACTTTTCAAAACAATAATTCGCCATTTGCAATTTCTCGGACTGGAGCAGCGGCTGGACTTATTTTAAAGATTTTAAAAACAATACTGACAACATCTTGGTCTAATGCTGATGTGCTGGCATTTTTTGTGCTTGGTGGCCGACAACATAATTCAGAGCAAGCTGGATGGAGCTCTGCTGGTGTACCCGGATCCTCCCTCCGGAGCCTTGGAGCACCAGGCCGGGGCGTCATCTCTCCAGCTCCAAGTTCAGCTGGTCACCGCGGAAGATCCTTCAATGTGCCGACTCGGAGGCTCGGGTCCTGGATACCAGCCTTGTGTGCTCAGAGCTCCGCTGGTCACTGCGAAGCTGGAGATGGGGACTCGCAGAAGGCCGAATCCCGATCCCACCCGGCAGTCAGGCGGACTGGACAGTCTGGGACGGACGGTGGAAGCGATTTTTAAATAAAATAATATTGTTTTTATACAAAAAATGTTTTAAAAAATTGCTGAAGCTATTTAAAAATAATAATTATTATTTTTTACACGTAAAATGTTTTTTAAAATCGCTTCCACCGTTCGTCGCAGACCCGTCTCTGTCCGCCTGTCTGCGCGGGTCGAGCCTTCATGATTACGCACGGCTGGGGTCTTGGAACGGCCTCTGCGAGTCACCAGCTGAGCTGGAGCTGGGAAGATGAGCCTGCCCATCCTGGCTCCGGAGGAGAGGATCGTGTGAGACCAGCAGATTGAAGATTAAAAATAAATAAATAAATAAACGGTGCCAGCTTCATCATGAAATCCGGTTTTCACTTTAATGACTGTTAACTCAGCTGAAAATCATAAAAAGACACAAAACTATTGGATCTCAGGAATATTTCCCTCAAACATGTTTAAAGAAAAGAGACGACCTTCAGTTCAACTTTATTTTAACCCACAAATGTACAAATCACAAAACAAGAACTTTAAAGCAAAGCTAAAAATAAAATGGATATATGTGAACAAGAAAGAAACCCACACATCTAAAATGAATATTAAAAGTAGACAATGAGTGCAAATACATCAAATGATGATGAAAACCTATAAAAATTTAAATCTAATGTTTTTGTAGAATCTGGTTCATCAGAGTTTTAATTTATATACATATATATTTATATCTCTAAATATATATATATATAAATACATATATATGTATATAAATATATATGAATATATATAAATACATATATGTATATAAATACATATGTATATATATATATATATATACATATATATATACATAACTGTGTGTATATACATATGTGTGATATGTATATATATATCACATATGATATATATATATGTGTGTATATATATATATATATATATATATATATATATATATATATACACACACACACATATCTATATATACACATATGTTTGTAAATCAATTCAAAAATACTTTATTAATCCCAGAGGGAAATTATTTGTTGATGTAACTCGTTATCCTCATTTCATTAAGAGACGTTATAGATGCTGATGGCTGTAGACAGGATGGATCTCTTGAAAAGGTCCATCCCACAGTGGATCCTAAGAAACTTGTTGCAGATGCCGTCCGATCCGTCCACCCAGACTCGGCTGGCCTCTCGGTTCCCCCGGGCTGTAGGACCACCTGAATGCTGGGCAGAACTCCTCCCAGAGTGATGGCCACTCCTCCCAGTAGTCTGCCAAGCTCCTCGTCACTGCGGACAGACAACTGTAGGTGCCGAGGGACGATCCCGTCCTTCCGCTGTCATGAGCCAAGTTTCCTGCTAGTTCCAGGATCTCAGTGGTCAGGTACTCGAGCACAGCTAGCAGGTAGATGAGAATGCGTCCACAGAACATCCTTTTCAACTCATTTGAGATTTGGGGCTTTAGTTGAGATATTATTTGAGCTTTTGAGATGTTAATCAGCTGTTGTTGGTTGTAGAAACTGCCTTGTTGCCATGGTTACGCATCATAACAAATGTCCAAAACTAAAAAAAGTTTCAGTAAAAATCCTTCCAGCTGCACAGCATCTGATACCAGAGGAAACAATCATCCAAAAAATGTGATTTACATCCAGAAAAAGATGAATTAGTTTCCAAAAGCAAAATCTCAGAATGAAAGTAACAGAGATGCTCCAACATGCAGCCACCTTGAGCGGCGCAATTATATATATATATATATATATATATATATATATATATATATATATATACATACACATTTATATATATACACATTTATATATATATATACAGTGAGGAAAATAAGTATTTGAACACCCTGCGACTTTGCAAGTTCTCCCACTTAGAAATCATGGAGGGGTCTGAAATTTTTATCTTAGGTGCATGTCCACTGTGAGAGACATAATCTATAAAAAAAAAAATCGGAAATCACAATGTAGCTTTTTGA
>NC_056498.1:91417153-91449382 GCF_014905685.2 Nematolebias whitei
GAAAAGCAAACGCAGGTTCGCCCACAACATTTGTGCTTTTGTGTACACACACACATACACACACAGGCCATTCAAGACGAGACTCTTCCCATAAGCAAGCAAAGGTTTGTTGTTTTTGGACATATGGACACCAAAAGACACCTTCTAAGTATGATGAAACACATTAGACTAAATATGGAGGCTGTGCGTTGTTCCTGGCAGCATGAGCCGTGCAGTTTGTGGGCTGATGCTCATGCCGAACCACAATGGGTGTGGGCAAAAAGTCATTCAGGTTCTCCTGTGCCACGTGGGGAAACTTGAAAAGCAGCAAAGAGAATAACTGAAATTTCAAACAGAAATGCAAGTGACCCACTTATATTTCCAGTAACAAAAACAAACAAAACGCTGGTTTACTGGAGGAGGAGAGAAATAATTTTAAAGATCGAGCAGGAAACTGGGAACAGAGTTTAATGCAAATTTAAATGATTATTTTTTCTGCATGGTTGGCAGCTGTTTGGCAGCTTGTCAATACTTAAGTTTGCTCTACTGTGGTACTGGATTATTGAGCATGCATCAGGATATCTATTGTGTAGTGGTAGCGTATGGTGGCAAAACACTCAGCTTTGTGATGGAATAATTTATCAAAAATAGCCTAAAGTATTTGAATAAAGACACAAACTAAAACAATATAGATCATATCCTGATGCATGCTCAGGTAGAAAAATCTAAAAAAGTTCAATCTGGTCCTCTGGACATTCAAAAAAATAAAAAAACAAAACAAAGCAAAAAAATGTAGATACGTTTCGTCTCTCATCTGAAAGACTTCCTCAGTCTGAGGTGCTGTATTCAGCTCAGTCTCTTAAATAGCACCTTCTCAGAGTGGACCAACCAGTTTGCTGCTGACAACCAAAACCAGCTGCTCACATGGTCAAGAAGGACCATCAGCCTAACAATGGATCATTAAATATAAGAGAAAGTTTGAATTGGAAAAATAGCCATGTCCCAGTCCCCAAAAAGGATTACTCCCATAAAATGTAAACCAAACCCAGTCCAAGTGTAGTATGAAGGACACCTGCCAAATTAGCTCCTGTTTTCCACATCTAGATGGCAAATCTGACTCAGGTTTGTGTCTATGAATAAAACCAGTCCAGTTAGTCTTTTGAATTGTGCTAAACAATGTTAAAGCAGTGACGTAACAAGAAAACTTTTACTGACAACAAAGGTAACAATAAGATCAACAAGATCATTTATTCTTTTATAGAGTAAATCATGTCCTGGTTTTGTACAGTCACATTTCCTCTGTCGACGCGAGGACAAAGAATGTCCTCATTGCTGTTAACCTGTTTGGCCACAAGATTACTCAAAAAGTGCAGGAGAAATGAGTTCAACCTGTTGTAGAGAACATAAAGGAGTGGCAGAAGAAAAAAAAAAGTCTCTTGTTTGTGTGAAGGTTTTACTCCTTGTGTACCTAATGATTATTGGCCACCACCATGTAAAACTGATGAGCTGTCTGTCAATTAGCAAAATATTACAAACTACTAGACAGATTTTAATAAAACTTTCAGAATATACATGCCCAACTAAATAACCTTTGGATTGAACACAATTCAAGATGGCTCCCACAGCTAACTGGCTTTAGCAAAGACAACGATGGCTGTAACTCAGTCATTTTTACACATAGAGCTAAATCTGGTGCGTTGGTGGCTGAGAGTCATCCCCAGCACATATTCTAATCACTAACAAATCCTGCAAGATCTTGGGGGATAGCGAGCTAACAAGTTTGCTATAAATATATTGAGACAAGCTGACATTTAAGTTGAAATTACTAATACATGTTTTGCTCAATGGGATGTCTGCTTTGCACATCCATACTGTTGCTTCTAATTCAAAGCAGCAGCAGAACATGACTCGAACACATGTATGACACATCCAGATATAGAACAGCACATCCAAGCCACCCACTTACAGAATTAACACCAAATTCTGCACTAAAAAAGCACATAAGCTATATAAGAGCTATCAGCTCTCTGAGATGAACTTGTCACATTTTGGTCTGTCTGGTGACCCGTGTGTAGAGCCCTGCCTCGACAGGCCCTATAATCTGTGGCTGGAACACCCAGACAGCCACAACCAGCAGCAAAGCGCTCCTTTAATAAGTTTGGAAGTGACTAAATGTCTTGGCACAGACGAGCACACGCGAACATTTGGGAACTGTGAATCTAATTCTGTTCAAGTGAGGTACTGATGCTGAGAAGGCACCGACACCCACAGTGAGAGACAATGATTGATGTACGGTGGTCACAGTTTATGGGGAATACAGAACACAAACTTCAAGAAATAGTTTGACCATTCTGGAAGTGAAGCATCATCAGTATACACCTGTCCATCTATGGTCTGCACACATATATTAGCGTAGTAGCATAGATGTATGGTTGAGAAAACAGCCCAAACTAAACAAATTGGTGTTGTGTAAATGCACCGATGTTTAATATTAACTAATGGAGCATTATTTAACAACATTATGATTATTTTGAGGAAAAAGTCGATTACTAAGCCTGACAAATGAGCCCTCCTTGGACTAGCCATTGGCCTATCCTGGAAAGTTTGTGGCCTTTTCTGTGTTACACTCTCACTGGTCAATTTTGGAAGTGATGTTCAGTCAGCCATGATATCAGACTATCTCTTTAAACCTTACACTCTTTACAGAAGGAGGAAAGTCTGCTCTGAAATGTAGGCTGAATTGTTGTTTTTTACGTGAAAAGATAGTGTTGCACATGTGCGTGACTCAGTTCATATGGATGATAAGAGGGAAGCTCTTCACCTCATAGATAAGAGCAGGTCCATGAATCATGTTGTTTTATAATTTATTGTAAACCATCAGGACAAAGGTGCAGGGTGTGTTTGGTTTATACGTCTTTAAAGCTATTATTCGTACATCTACAGCTCATTCAGATACTCAAGACAAGAAATGAAAAATGTTGCCAAGTTTAAATGACCACCTTGGTGTAGTTCCACAAAAGTTATACAACTTTAATCCGACTTATTAGATAGATCTTGTCACGTATATATATATATATATATATATATATATATATAAACCGCTTCCAATATGAACAAATTAAAAAAACGTTCAAGACAAAAACAACTGGACTTTATTTGTAACAAGATGTTTCGCTCCTCATTGAGGAGCTTTCTCAATTCAAAGAGCAGAGCGTGAGGGGTTCAGGTTATAAGGCTGAGTGAGATAAGACACACATACATGTAGATTTGACCATTCACACCTCAACACTCTAACAGTAGGGGTTTCTTAAGGCCTTTGTTACTCTAATTCACAGATGAGGCCCCTCTGTTCCCATCAGGTGTGAAAACTGGCTGGGAATCATCTTAAAGTTGCATTATATGTTTTTGAAAGTGGAAATCTGAGGCCTCCTCTTCTGTTAAGAGACGGTTTTTGTCTTTTTACATAAATTGCTTCCTTCACCCCCCTCTCAAACCATCTGTGTTCTTGGTCCAAAATGTGCACATTTTGGTCCTCAAAAGAGTGTTTCTTATCCGTGAGGTGGAGGTGAACAGCTGAGTGTTGTCCAGAGGAAGTGGCTCTCCTGTGATGGGCCATGCGTCTGTGAAGAGGCTGTTTAGTTTCTCCAATGTAGAGGTCTGGACAGTCCTTGCTGCACTGAACCGCATACACTACACCACTCTGTTTGTGTATGGGTGTTTTGTCCTTAGGGTGGACCAGCCTCTGTCTGAGAGTCCTGATGGGTTTGAAATGTACTGGGATGTTGTGTTTGTTGAAAATCCTTCTGAATTTCTCTGATACTCCAGCAACATAAGGGATGACAATGTTTTTACGTCTGTTGTTCTCCTTTTTCTGTTTATTATTGTGTTTTGTAGATTTCCTTGCTGACTTGACAAAAGCCCAGTTAGGATATCCACATGTTTGGAGAGCTTCTTAGATGTGTTTCTGTTCCTTTTCCTTTTTCTTCCTTTCTGTCTTCGTGGGGATGGGTTCGGCCCGATGCTGTAAAGTTCTGATGACAGAGAGTTTGTGCTCCAGTGGATGGTGGGAGTCAAACAGAAGACAATGGTCTGTGTGGGTTGGTTTTCTGTAAACTTCAATGTTAAGGCTGTCCTCTCTTTCCATCTGAACCAAACAGTCCAAAAAAGGCAGCTTGTTGTTGTTTGCATCCTCTATGGTGAACTTGATGTTGTTCACAGGACAGACTGAGTGCGGCTAAACAAAATTACTCAGCACTTTGGTTGGCCTTGTTGCTGTTTTAAGTGCTATATAAATAAATTGGTATGGTATGGTATGGTAAAATTAGACTGCCTTCTCCGGACTGAACAAGAATAACATGCCGGGGAAGCCCAGGAGCTCTTATGTTTACCGAGAAGTTGCTAAACTTCATCGTAATTAATGTCCAACTGCTATCAATTGTAGAAAAAGTATTTTGCAGCTTGATACTTGCAGCCAAGATATTCATTCAATCGTTATTTAGACAGGTTAATCTCATTGATCCTCGAGGACTCATTTACGAGAGAGACCTAATTTTAACAAAGAATGATGACAACAGTGGACAACAACGACAACAACAGACAAAGAGGCATACAGATTTTTATTGTTGTTGTAGCAAGTAGCAAAAACAGCTAGATTATAAGGCAAATGTATAAAACTAAAAACAGGAACATGTCTGCATTGGTTCTTGCCAGGAGTCCAACAGATGCTTGAAGCCAATTAGAGAGGTCAAGGTTGAGAGCTACAGATAGGAGAAGGCCCTTTTGCCAAGTTCAGTCCGTACTGAGGGGACAATGCTTGTAATAATGTCCTAAGAGCGCACACTGTAGCTGCACTCACGCAGAGACATGAAGGAGGAGATGTATGAAGACAGCAGACCAAGAAGTGATTTAATGATGAAAATGAACTAGTGGGAGACTCTGCGTGAAGTTAATGATGTCCAGTTAACCAGTGAATACAGGGTGCAGTGGTGGGTACGATAATCCCAGCCAGTTATGATTCTTAGTGCATCATGGTAGACAGCATCCAACATCTGCAGGGTTCTTGTAGGAGCGTTCATGTAAATAATGTCACCGTAATCAATGGAGGGAAGGAAAGCCACAGATACAAGGCGTTTCCTAGCATTCAGAGTTAGACAGGATCCGTTTCTGAAAAACATACCCAGTTTAACTTTCAGTTTCTTTACTAGGTTTTCCACATGGAGCTTAAAAGAGAGATGCGATTCGACCAAGGTACCCAAATATTTATGTGAATCAACAAACTCAAAAGGGACACCATTTGAGGATAAAATCTGAGGAAGAACTGCTGAGACCGACTTCCTGTTTGAAAAAAAAAAAGCATCCCTTTGGTTTTTTTCAGCGTTTAGGACAAGTTTGAGGCAGAACAAATCAGACTGGATGATGTAAAATGCGGATTGCAAAAGCTGGAAAGCCTATTTTTAGCCCGGGACAGAGTTCAATGACGCGTTCACACCTCCCCAAACACACCAGACTTCCTAGGAAAACGAGCTAGAGTTCGATTAAAGCGGACTAAACAGGGCTGGTGTGAATGCACCCTAAGTCTCTACAATATCCTGCATTTGTTCTGTTTCCAAGTGAGAGAACTTAACGTCAGTAATTAAGCTTCAACTTTTAATTTGCCGGCAGTCTGAGTGAAGACACTGGATGGAAGGATGAATTGCATTTAAACAGGAATTAAAGTAATTTATTACATCTACTCAATTGTGTGTAATTAGTATGTTATGTGTGTGTGTGTTTAATTGCTCTTTTTGCCTTAACCTAACATTAGGGGTTGAACGAGTATATAATTTTTAAACTCGACATTAACATAATAAAACCCGAGTAGAACTCGAGTATTTGATGACGTCATAGATCTCGAGATACAAAAATAAATAAATAAATAAAACCGCAAAAAAAGGTAATTATTTACAAAAAAAAAGACCAACAAAACATTGGGAGCGTATATTATGCTCCTACTATTTATCATACTGCAAATAAGTCACAGGAAAAGCTAAACTATTAGTATTTATTATTAAACTGCAAACGTGAAGAAAGCAGCACGTCAAAAACGAAACTTAAACCGAAACTGGTTCTGTGGATTGGACCCAGTGTTACACCATACTTACACCATACCATACTAGGGTTACATAGGTTCAACTGCTGTCAATTGATCCGGTGCTTCACTTTACGGAGTTTACGGAGGAGACCCTGTCCGCCGCCGATTGGACCTGCGAGCCGCTGAAACCGAGGAATCTAGACTAAAGCTGTGGGATCTGGGAGCTGTTACAACCGGGACCTGGTCTGTCACCGTTGGGGCTGCGAACAGCTGGACCGAGTGAATCGTGAGACCACGTGGGACCTGGAGGTTGTTGCCGCTAGGCCTCGGCTAACAACATAAGCTAACAACATAAGCTAACAACATAAGCCTGTGAACCTCGTGGCTGGATCCTGTGCTTCTGAGAGTTGAGATCAATAATCCAGAAGTATCGTGAGTAATGCCGAGCAAACACAGAGATAAGAGACAAATGTCGGAAAATATTTCAGAAGATATGGAGGAAGTTAAAAAATCTTTGAACTTTTTGAGTGCTGAACTTACTGAATTATCAGCTAAATGTGAATTACTGACAGGACTGTCTGAAGAAGTGAGACAATTGAAAGAACTGATGACTAATAAAGACAGAAAAATAGCTGAACTGGAACAGAAAGTAGACGACATGGAACAATACACAAAAATAGACAACTTGGTGATCACTGGACTGGAAGTTAGGAACCGAACATATGCAAGAGTTGTTGCTGGTACTAGCACTACAGAAGATGCACCACAGGAAGAACTACAGACTCTGGAGGAGCAAGTAGTGAATTTTTTACATGCGGACATTTCAATCTGTCACACCCTGCCCAACAAATCAGATAAAGCCAAACCATCCATAGTCATAAAGTTCATTAGCAGGAAATCAAGAAACAAGGTAATAATGCAAGCAAAAAAACTGAAGGGAACAAATGTTTACATAAACGAACATCTAACTAAAAAAAATGGAAATATTGCACGTGAAGCAAGGTTGTTGAAAAAACAGAAAAAAATAGCATCAACTTGGACAAGAAATGGAAACATTTGGATCAAAATACAGGAAGAATCTCAGGCCAAAATAATAAAAGACCTGAAGGATCTGGAAAGACTAAAATGAGCTCAGGAGAGGACAGATGATAAATCATTGACATAACTTCACAAACAAGAAATTAACAAAATATAAAATAAACAAATACATTAAAACATGGCAACATACGAAGACACAAGAGTTTAAAATATACAATGTTGAAGATGTGATTGATACAATTTTTTTCCCTGCAATAAAATACTATGAATATTACAATGAAGAACAGTTTAATGACATCAATATAACAAATGGAGGTCTCTCTATGATTCACTTTAATAGTAGAAGTTTAAATGCAAATATATCCAAAAAAACACGTTATTTAAAACAGCTAAACAGAACCTTTACAATAATAGCACTGTCAGAGACATGGCTCAACGATGAAAACACAAATAATGTTCACATCAAAGGGTATGAATTATATCATGTGAACAGAAGCAACAAAAGGGGTGGTGGAGTGGCTCTATTTGTTAAAAATGAAATAAAATGTAAATTAATGAATGAAATGTCAATAGTTGATAATATCATGGAAATAATAACAATAGACCATGTTTCGTGCCTCTATTGTCAAGGCGGCTTACCAGAGCTGCGGCCGCAAGGTTGTCGGTGCCTGTCGCGGCGGCAACCCTCGAACCCGATGGTGGACACCGTCGGTGAGGGATGCTGTCAGGCTGAAGAAGGAGTCCTATCGGGCCTTTTTGGCCTGTGGGACCCCGGAAGCAGCTGATGGTTACCGGCAGTCCAAGCGACATGCAGCTCGGGTGGTTGCTGAGGCAAAAACTCGGGCATGGGAGGAGTTCGGAGAGGCCATGGAGAACGACTTCCGCACGGCTTCGAGACGATTCTGGTCTACCATCCGGCGTCTCGGGGGGGAAAGAGGTACGCCACCAACACTGTTTATAGTGGGAGTGGTGTGCTGCTGACCTCAACTCGGGATGTTGTGGGTCGGTGGGCGGAATACTTTGAAGACCTCCTCAATCCCACCGGCACGTCTTCCACTGAGGAAGCGGAGCCTGGGGACTTTGGGTCAGGCACTCCAATCTCTGGTGCTGAGGTCACCGAGGTGGTTAAAAAGCTCCTCGGTGGCAGGGCCCCAGGGGTGGATGAGATTCGCCCAGAGTTCCTTAAGGCTCTGGATGTTGTAGGGTTGTGTTGGCTTACGCGACTCTGCAATATTGCGTGGACATAGGGGGAAGTTCCCCTGGATTGGCAGACCGGGGTGGTGGTCCCCCTATTCAAAAAGGGGGACTGTAGAGTGTGTTCCAACTACAGGGGAATCATGCTCTTAAGCCTCCCTGGTCAGGTCTATTCGGGGGTTCTGGAGAGGAGGGTCCGTCGGATAGTCGAACCTCGGATTCAGGAGGAACAGTGCGGTTTTCGTCCTGGCCGTGGAA
The DNA here is from genome assembly GCF_014905685.2 of Nematolebias whitei. Taxonomy (NCBI): domain Eukaryota; kingdom Metazoa; phylum Chordata; class Actinopteri; order Cyprinodontiformes; family Rivulidae; genus Nematolebias; species Nematolebias whitei. The sequence goes on from NC_056498.1 coordinate 91,425,693, forward strand.
CACTGGACCAGATCTACACTCTCAGCAGGGTCCTGGAGGGTGCGTGGGAGTTTGCCCAACCAGTCTACATGTGCTTTGTGGACTTGGAGAAGGCGTTCGACCGCGTCCCTCGGGGGGCCCTGTGGGGGGTACTCTGGGAGCATGGGGTACCGGGCCCTTTGATACGGGCTGTTAGGTCCCTGTATGACCAGTGTCAGAGCCTGGTCCGCATCGCCGGCAGTAAGTCGGGCTTGTTCCCGGTGAAAGTTGGACTCCGCCAAGGTTGCCCTTTGTCACCGATTTTGTTCATAACTTTTATGGACAGAATTTCTAGGCGCAGCCAAGGTGTTGAGGGGATCCGTTTTGGTGGCCTTAGGATTGCGTCTCTGCTTTTTGCAGATGATGTGGTCTTATTGGCTTCATTAGATCGTGATCTACAGCTTTCGCTGGAGCGGTTCGCAGCCGAATGCGATGCGGCCGGGATGAAGATCAGTTCCTCCAAATCCGAGGCCATGGTCTTGAGCCGGAAAAGGGTAGAGTGCCCTCTCTCTGGGTCAGGGAAGAGGTCCTACCCCAAGTGGAGGAGTTCAAGTATCTTGGGGTCTTGTTCACGAATGAGGGAAAAATGGAGCGTGAGATCGATAGGCGGATAGGTGCAGCATCTGCAGTGAAGCGGGCGCTGTACAGGTCTGTCGTGGTGAAGAGAGAGCTGAGTCAAAAGGCGAAGCTCTCAATTTACCAATCGATCTACGTTCCCACCCTCATCTATGGTCACGAGCTTTGGGTTGTGACCGAAAGAATGAGATCTTGGATACAAGCGGCCGAAATGAGTTTTCTCCGCAGGGTGTCTGGGCTCTCCCTTAGAGACAGGGTGAGAAGCTCGGTCATCCGGGAGGGACTCGGAGTAGAGCCGCTGCTTCTCCACGTCGAGAGGAGCCAGTTGAGGTGGCTTGGGCATCTGTTTAGGATGCCTTCTGGACGCCTCCCTGGTGAGGTGTTCCGGACACGTCCCACCGGAAGGAGGCCCAGAGGAAGACCCAGGACACGCTGGAGGGACTATGTTTCTCGGCTGGCCTGGGAACGCCTCGGGATTCTCCCAGAAGAGCTGGCCCAAGTGGCTGGGGAGAGGGAAGTCTGGGCCTCCCTACTTAGGCTGCTACCCCCGCGACCCGACCCCGGATAAGCGGAAGAAAATGGATGGATGGATGGAATAACAATAGAAATAATAAACAAGAATGATAAAAACATATTGATAAGTTGTGTATATCGATCTCCAGGATCAAATATAGACATATTCACTGATAATATTGTACAACTATTGGACAAGAGTTTTAATAAAAGCATTTTTTTGTGTGTGGAGACTTTAATATTGACCTGGGAAATAAAACAGATTCAAATAACATCAGTACATTTACAAATTCATTGTATAGTTTAAATCTTTATCCGTTAATATCAAAACCAACAAGAATTACAACTCATAGTGCTACAATAATCGATAATATTTTCACAAATGTAACAAATGGGGATGTGATGGGAGGTATTTTAATGAGTGATTTGAGTGATCAGTTACCAGTTTTCACGATTTATAAAAATGATCAAAGCATTACAAAATAAATTACAATTAAGACAAAAACAATAAACACATAAAAAAAACAATGGACAAATTAAAAGATGATTTACATAAACAAAGCTGGAAAGACGTGTATGTTGATGATGTGAACAGATCATATGATGAGTTTATGAATATTTTAGGAGCTCTGTATGAAAATAATTGTGTGCAAAATAATTATACAAAGAGAAATGTTGTTGACCAACCATGGATGACGAGAGGGTTGAGAAATACTTGTAAAAAAAAAAAGAATTATTTGTATACATGTTTCTTGAAATTGAGAACACAAGAGGCTGAAGATAAATATAAGAAGTATAAAAATAAATTAGTAGGGATTATAAGGAAACACAAGAAGGAATATTATAATAAATCTTTTGTATCTTTTTTATATTGTTATGGAATTGTTTAGTACCTTTTAAAATGAATAAACTTTATACCATACCATAGTTGAATCCAAATGGAAACTGGTAAAATTTAAATAAAGATCTGGTGCAATCAATTATTTCTCATAAAATGTGCTGAGGATGACTGTCAGCTACTACCACACCAAATTTTAACTCATTGTCTGTAAAACTGATGTGGAGTACTGTAATAGCCATTTTTGTGTTTGCCAAGTTCGATTAGATGTGGCAGCTACCTTGACTCGGTTGATTTCAAAAGTTGAATTAGTTCTAGATGTGCATCCATTGATTACTTGAAATTAAATTAAAATCAGTCCGGTGGATCATGAAATATTTTGCTAACAGGCAAACATGTACACAGACAATACTAATGCCTACTTTTTACCTTTCATTTATGGCCAATAAAAAGAAAATTATTTCTTTCTGAAATTTGGTTTTATTACACGTCATTCAAAGAAACAGGAAACGCAACGGTGGACATTAGGATGGGGTGAGTTCATTCTCAACTCTATCGACATGGGAACCTCCTGAGGGGACATCCAATTGGCTTTTTGTCAATCAGCTGCAGTTATGTGGCATATTCACATGGTCAAACAAAACAAGACTCACTGAATGAGTGCATCAAATGACATGAGTGCATAACACGCCACACTCCACTGACCAATCACAATACATTCCCAGTCAGGGCACTCGAATCAATCCGCCACTGATTACTGAGCCAATATTCTCTAGAAAATGGTGAGGATGCTCAAAGTTCTCCTGGAAAATAAGAAGTCTTAAATACTTTTTTTTTCTATAGCAGCAGGAGGACAAGTTAAAAACAATCCAGTTTTTCTCTATGACGTATTAAAAATGGCAGAAAATCAGATTTTTTTTACCTCATTTTATATTGTACATGGCTGAAAAAAATTACTACTACTATTATTATGAAAAGTGTGGATTTTAATTAAACAAAAAACATATCCAAGTTGTTCCAAAGGCAGTTTGTTGTTTTTACACAATAAAAACTGCTGGGTTAAAACACAACTCAGTTTGTAACTCAGCGCTGGGTCAAATTCAACTGAGCCAGCTAGTTAGTTGTAACTCAGAAGGGCTACTTGAATGACTACTTTGCTGAGCACTTTTGTTTTATTTTGAGTATATTTGTTGATATCTTAGTTAGGCCTGTCATGATAACAAATTTTGCTGGGCGATTGTCTCAGAAATGATTGCGATAAATGATAATATTATTTAAAATTGGGCAATAATTAGTAATTATTGTCAAATTTAAGAAGAAATGTTTGTTAACTTGTGTGTAGTACATTTTTTCGACCACCGGATGGCAGTATAAGACTATTCGAACCATAGGATGGATAGTGAGGAAGCGAGCAGCATGTCTCTTTAAGAAAAATGGGAGGAGGCCCCTTGACGTGACATGGACTGTCTCTCCTTCTTGTTTTTCGGTTCTCAAAATGGCAGACGCTCGGTGTGGCTGGAGCTCTTTAGCATAGCACTTTTCACACAAAACTTTTAATAAAAAAATAAAAAATCTGTAAACAAATTCTCAGCTTCTTTTTGCAGAGAAAAACAACTTTTTACACAAAGGCATGGGTTTCAACTGTGAATTTTGAAGCTTTGACAAGACAATGTATTTTTTTTTCCCCTGAGATTGGCCTGTTAGCTTAGCTCGTAGCTTAGCTTTTCAGCTTAGCTGCTTTAAACAATCCAAAAACACAATTTTGGATGGTTAAAAGAGATTTTTAATGAGAAAAGAGAAAGGGAGGGGTCAGTGAAGAGCACCGGAGTTGAGCCTTTTGTCATCCAGTGTCGGCCTCCTTAGATAGAGAACTTTACTAATTGGCTTTTATGCATGTGAAGAGGTATTTTGTTTTGAATTGTTAAAAAAAAAAAAATTGTATGCCTCTTTTGTGATTGTCTATTGTTGTTATCCACTATTGTTATCACTCTTTGTTAAAGAAATCGGGTCTTTCTTGTAAATGAGTCCCCGAGGCTCAATGGTAAATGGACTGTACTTGTATAGCGCCTTTCTATCTTATTTCAAGATACTCAAAAGCGCTTCACACTACAATCTGTGCCCTCATTTACCCATTCATACAGCACTCTACCAGATCTCTACAAAGCTAAGGCCCTATTTACATGGACACGATGGGGGGAAACATGTTTTTTCGTATGTTAATTAGAGGAAAAGATTTGCGTTGACACGGTCGGATTTTGGGTTTACATGCATCCGGAGGATTCCCCCCCGCCCTCCCAAAGCCGCTGTAGTTACCATGCCAGGTCATTAGATGGTGCTGTGAATTTTGTACCTTCACCTAATGCGCATGTAGAGGTTGGCTCCTCTACCCCTCCTTTCTCTGTTGTTTGTGTTCTTCTAATTATCTTTCCACAGCTGCTGTTCATTACCTGGACCAGGTGGAGGAGCTATTTAATCTGAAGCCTCACTCCAGATCAGTGCCAGAGCATAGTTCTACCAAGCTCCATGTTCCTGTGACTACTGGCTGGCTGACTTCAAGCTCCTTATCGGTCTCCCTGCATGACAGCAGCGTTTCTCCTCCTCCACCTTCACTCCTGTGTGCCTCACCTGGTTCCTGGTTCCTCCTCACCTCCACCCCGGCTCCCTTGGTGATTTTTGTAAATACACTTGTAAATATACTCACCTGATCCCACCGTGGATTGTTGGATTCGGATCCTGTCTCCTGTTCTCATGCTCCTGGAACAACAACGACAATGGATCCATCCTGAGTTTGAGTTCACCAGATACACCTGAACCAAATAAATAATATTGTTTTTTACCTCAAGTTGTTTAGTCCTTGCTTCAAACCGTTCGCCTTTGACATCACCTACAGACCTTAACAGCGCATGCGTGCTGCCTCAGCACGCTCTTTTCCTGTGAGCTAAACAGCTAACAACAATGTAACAAGAAGAGCTGTATGCTGGCTGGATTTTGGATAAGAGTCGACAGATTTGATGCCAAGTGGGACCGCTACGTCTAACAGCTCCACACCAGTCGCTGAGTGGACCAGAACCGAGTCGACGATGTCAGACTTTACTCCGTGATAATCAGTAGCTGTTTTATAGCAGGTAAATCAACGTTCTTAATAATGTTTGCTTGTGTTTACTTCGGTTACAAAACAACCAACTGAGTTTTTATTTTTTTCTGAAACAAGAAGCTGTCCTCCCACCAGGCGGACCGGTTCTGAACGAGGCTCGGCCCAGATGAACTGCAGGAGGACGTCGAAGAGATGTGGATGAACTATTTGTTTAAAATTCCCCTCAGTTGTTTTATTCAATCCATTCAAATTCAGTTAACGTGTTTTAATAGTGTGTTCAGTTTAATTATCAGTGTTTGTGTGACATACAGTTTGTGGTGTTGAATAAATAAATAAAAATTAAACACGATGTCTTCATTTTCAACGTTAGTGTTCACGCAATATGTTTAGCATCATTTTAAATTTGAATTACATGTCCAGATAGCTTCATTTAGCTCAAAGCTTCATTATATCTCGCACACTAACATAAATACTGTTTATTATTATTATTAAACTGTTATTATTTAGCTCATTTAGATGTTATAGTGCAGCGCAACATGTGCATGTGCCACGTTCTATAAACAGTGATATTAGAACTGGATCTGACTGTGTCTCTTCCAACACAGATGTCGGTCACAGCACCTGGAATCTGACGTAGATTAACTACGAGATTAAAATATAATCCATCAGTCAAGGTTCTGAATGCAGTGTATCTGCCGCCATGTTGATAGAAATATAGCGTCGGTCCGCGCGTGCGTATGTGGTTTAACACAAAGCCTCAGCGGGAGATGTTTACATTATCAGCGGGGGGTCAGCAAAAAACCTCCACTCTGGAAAGTGGGTTCAGAAACCTCCGGATTCAAAGAGGGGGGCCACCGGTGTCGTGTAAATGATCAGCAGGACCGCAGAGAGAAACCTGCAGATGCACTCAAAATATGCGCCGTGTAAACGGCCCCTAATTGAACAAATCATTCTAAAGAGACTAATCAGTGCTTTAGATCACATTCATACACTGATGGGACACACATCAGAGGCTATGAGGGGCTCAGTGTCTTGCCCAGGGACACGTCGACAAGTTACTGTTGGTGGATTTGAACTCCCAACTCTTGCATTGGAGGACGACTGCTCTAACCACTCAGCCACAGCCGCCCCAATGGGCTTAACCTGTATAAATAAAGGTTGAATGAATGAATGAATGTTAGTATAAATGAATCCACTTCTGTTAATTATTTAAATTTTCATGTTCCTAGAACAACTGGCCGAGGTGGGGTAGCAGCTTCTGTTTTTCAGTCAGGATCATTGATTAATGCCAAACCAGTTACCTGTTATGATTCTTTTGAATTGCTTTCCCTCAGTCTTTCTCATCCAAAATGGAAATCAGAAAAGCCACATTTACTAGTTGTTATATATCGCCCACCAGGCGCTTACTCTGTTTTTGTCTGAGTTCTCAGAGTTCTTAACTGACTTACTAGTAAATACTGATAAAGTCATAATAATGGGTGATTTCAATATTCATGTAGATGCTGAAAGTGATAGCTTAAGCATAGCCTTTAATAATTTAATAGAGTTGATTGGTTTTAACCAAAACGTTTGCACATCTACTCATTCTTACTCTTGCTCTAGTTCTGACCAATGGCATAGAGATTAAGGACTTAGTAATCCATCCATTATCTTTTATCCGCTTCTTCCATTTTGGATCACGGGGGTCGCTGGTGCCCATATCCAGCAATCACAGTGAGAGGGGTGGGGTACACCCTGGAAGGGTGTATTAATGTGGCGATGCCTCTCACTGTAAGTCTGGAAAATCTGTGTAGTTCTTTTTCTGCCTGTCCAACTTCATACAGCCTCACGTGCTGCTTCACACATGCTTACTAATGTTGTGAAGGCAGCACAGCTGAAGAGGATTATTATTTAATATATGTATGGTAAATAGATTATTTTTTAGATATTTAGTAGAGTTACAACTGTTTGTTAATAAATAAGCCTGTGTGACAATTGGGACAAAGCTTTGACTCAGAAATATATTTTGATTACTTTATGGAAAGAAAAAAAAATTTCATTTACCCTTTATTTATACAGGTAGTCTCATTGAGCCACGAGAACTCATTTTCAAGAGAGATCTGTTTAGGGAGCAGATGGTGGGGGTTAAGGGCCTTGCTCAGGGGCCCAGAGTGGGGCGAATGAGGATGGAGGCAGGTGTGGGTGTTTCACTTTTTCCACCCACATTTTGATGTTGACGGTACTGGGAGCTGAACCTGCGACTTTCCGATCACAGGCCCATCTTCTAACCTCTAACCACCACTCCCCCATACAATAATGATAACAACAGTAGACAATCATAAAAGAAAGTATATGAATTGAAAAAAATAAATGGAAGAAAATTATATTAATGAAACAAAAACAGCTACATTATAAACCTCCTGCCCCAGGAGGAGTTTAAGTATCTTGGGGTCTTGTTCACGAATGAGGGAAAAATGGAGCGTGAGATCGATAGGCAGATAGGTGCAGTGTCGGCAGTGAAGCGGGCGCTGTACAGGTCTGTCGTAATGAAAAGAGAGCTGAGTCAAAAGGCGAAGCTCTCAATTTACCGATAGAGCTATGGTCCTACCCTCATCTATGGTCATGAACTTTGGGTTGTGACCGAAAGAATAAGATCACGGATACAGGCGACTGAAATGAGTTTTCTCCGCAGGGTGTCTGGGCTCTCCCTTAGAGATAGGGTGAGAAGCTCGGTCATCCTGGAGGGACTCAAGAGTAGAGCCACTGCTTCTCCACATCGAGAGGAGTCAGTTGAGGTGGCTCGGGCATCTGGTTAGGATGCCTCCTGGACGCCTCCCTGATGGTCCGGGCATGTCCCACTGGGAGGAGACCCAGAGGAAGACCCAGGACACGCTGGAGGGACTATGTTGTTCGGCTGGCCTGGGAACGCCTTGAGATTCCCCCGGAGGAGCTGGGGAAGTCTGGGCCTCCTTACTTAAGCTGCTACCCCCACGACCCGACCCCGGATAAGCGGAAGAAAATGGATGGATGTAAAATACTAAAAACAGGAACATGGCTGTATTGGTTTGTGCTATGAACTTAGCATATGTTTGAATATCAACATATATATCGTATATTGCAATTTATCTGAAAAATATTGAGATATTAATTTTGGTCCATATCGTGCAGCCCTACTTAAAACTCATATCAATGTTACTGAATATAAGTATATTGTGACATATATCGATATCGAATTATTGTCCAGCCCTATGATGCAAAAGATTTGATACAGTAAGGAACCTAAAATTTTTGTCTTAAATGTTCTATTTTTTTTTACATTGTTGTTTAATCTTTTCATGTCAGTTACACAATTTAAACAAAATTTATGACTATTTCAATAGAACAATCATTTCTGAATTGAAAATCGTTTCTGAATTGAATTGTGTCACCAAAAATCTGTATCGAATCAAATTGCCTGACACAGAGATTAGCACCCCTAATATTGGTAAATGCCAATAAATAAATAAATACATTGGGGGGAATATGCATCAGTGTCATCCTAATGTACTTTATGCATTGATTTTTACCCCCCAAACTGCTGTGTCAAATAAAAGTAAAAACTTGAAATAGCTCCAAAAGAACAAAAAGTTCACCAAGTTCATTCACAGAGGAGCCGAAAGGAATGGGAGTTTTCTGAAACCAGCCCTGTGGATTGTTATAGACATGGTGTGACAAGTGACAAACACGCAGGGAAGTGAATGAGAACACAATCTATTATCATCTTGGGTCATCCAGTCAGCTGATGAGCAGTGATTAGTTAAAAAAGAGGCAAACAACCCCCGTCCATTGTCGATATAAACAGCTCAGGCCATTATCTGGCCTAAAGGCTCTGAAGAACAGGCAGTGATGAGCCTCTCTGTGAAACACAGGAAACACTGAATCTGTTCCACATGATGTGTGTGTGCATGGAGGGGGAGTACAGAGGGAAGTGGGGGGTGGGGGGGGGGAGGGGAGATACCATGGGTCCACCAAGGAAGTTCATCTGTGGACATGCAGCATGTTTTTGTGACCGAGTGTGTTGTTTGTTTTTAAAGGAGACGTAGTCAAAATGAAATTACTTATCTGTACCGTATTTTTCAGCCTAAAAGTCAAAATTTTTTTTGCATAATTTGCATGCCCTGCGACTTATACGCCAAAGAGAAATATTTATGGATTTTCCCCTCCATATTTATAAATCAATTTTTGGCTGACATATGACCATTTTCATTTATTCTGACGGAACATATTGAACACGACCATTTTCAGCTGCTAGATAGCACTCGAGTAGTATGGCATGCCGTTGTGTCATGGTCAGTGGCGGCTTATGGAGTTTCCACGGTGGGGGTGGGGGCGCTATAACTCCAAAATAGACACACACATTATATATATATATATATATATATATATATATATATTCTCTGCAGAAGTCATCAGGGTTGTGATGGCTATTTGATCTGTGACATCACTAAAAAAAAGTATTTTGTGAAAAAAAAAAAGGGTTTGAGAATAAAACCTCAATAAATTAAATACAAATAAAATGTTTGTATTATTATAGATGCAAGAATATCTTGTAGATATGTATTTTATCCTTTAAGTATCCACGGAGAAAACTAGGTCACAGTTTTTCCTGAACTTATAAAAAGAGATGATTGTGACAACGGGGGGGGGGGGGGGGGGGTAGGTGAAGCAGGTGGAGAGATGCAGCAGGACAGGTGGAGCTCCAGAGTTTGACCAGGATAGTTCTCTCTTCCTCAATTTTGCCATTGTATGGAAACAGTGATGACAATGTGATGACATTATTATTATTTTTCCCGCTCACCAGTTCTGTGACTTGCTCTTTCTCCATTCTGTGGCTAGTCATAGCTATTTGCCGTAGGCAGCCACTCCACATGGAGAGAAGCAGGAAGCAGGGGGAGAGCATGTGGGTAGGGGCTGTGTTTTGTTTGCAGTGAGGGAGAGGAGGTGGGCCGTGTGGGATAAAAAAGAAGACAACAGAGCCAGCGGATTTCCAAGTAGAACTATATCGTTTATATCGAAATAGAGCAATGCATTTCCTGTGCAGAATTATACAGCAAAATACGTATATCAGTGTAAGTTGAAATTATAATGTGGCACAAACCACTTCTGAATGTGTCAAAGTTCATGCTCAACAATCCAGGTAGAAAATCTAACAAAGTTCAATCAGGTCATCTGGACGTTTTTTTTTTTTTTTTCAGACGTTTCGTTCTTTATCAGTCTGAGGAGCCACAAGCTAACCCTAACCCACAAGCAGCACACCCACATAGTGGACCACTGCACAGAGGATCACCAGCAAACTGGTTGGTCCACTATGTGGGTTAGGGGTGCAAATCTTTAAGTGTCTGGCAAATCGATTCGACTCCGATTTGTGGTGTCACGATTCGAATCAAAATCGATTTTTCGATTCAGAATCGATTTTTCAATTCAGAATAAATTTTCGATTCAGAAACCATTTTCTAATGAAATGGTCATAAATTTTGTTTCAATTATGTAACTGACAAGATGAAAAGATTAAACAACAATGTAAACAAATACAACATTTATTTAAACAATAATTTTAGGACCTTTACTGTATCAAATCTTTTTTGTGTCATTTTATATTTATACCAACAAATAGGAGCAAATATAGGAGTGCATAAAATTATGTAACTTAAATGACCAGTAACAGGTTAGCTTAGCTGCCTTGATTTTTCTCAAAAAAATAAAAAATCTAGGAACAATAAATCATCCATCCATCTATTATCTTTTACCCGCTTCTTCCTTTTTGGATCACGGGTATCACTGGTGCCCATATCCAGCCATCACTGTGAGAGGTGGGGGACACCTGGACAGGTCTCAAGTCCATCACAGACAAATTATTCAAAATATATAAACAGAAAAGTAAACAAAAAAACTTCAGCCTACCATAGTGTATTAACCTTTAACTCAACATAAAATACACTTCACAATTGTTTTTAACCATATTTCACTAACATTTGCTCTATTTTCAAAACTTAACCTAATATGAAATATATAGACTTCACAGTTTGTATTCATATTTGGTAAATATTTAACAAAATTTTCAAAACCTGAGCAAGTCTGCACATAAACTCTTCTGAACTGTAATATTTTATAAACCAAAATACATTTTTATCATTTAAAACTGGCTCCAGGTGATGTGTCTCATCTGGCCTCTCTTCAACCTGTTAAAAGGACAAATTACATTAAGTTTGTATAACTTGTCTATTTAAGTTTTAGTATGAGAAAAAAAAACTGTTACCTTTGAGCTGCAGCTGCATCAGAGCGTCTCCCACGTCATTCTTTGTTTCATGATGGAGTTGTGGCATTGCGTTATTGTTAAAAAAAGCTACGTGAAGTAATAACGTACGTTGGGTCCAGCGTAGTTAAAATAAACCTAAACCCCTCGCCTTCGACTGTCTGCTCGTAAATCCTTTCTGCAAGTGATGGAGTGGGAAATATTCGCAGCCCAGCTTGGGGAATCAGCTGGAAGTTTGTTGGAGAGTTCGCTGGTCGGCTGCTTCGCTTTCATCTTCCACGTATTTTGTCGTATTTCCAAAATACTGTACCAAAATTTTATTTTACACTTCTTGCAAACAACCATACTCTTGTTAAGCTCTGTCTTCCCCCAGAACATTGTAGGATCTGAAATGATTTTTAAGGACGAAGAAGCGAGTTGAATCGCGTTGTCCCCCTCCTCCATGCTAGCAGGCTCCATTCAGTCAAAGGAGAAGAAGTTCTCTGCAGAGCAAAAGTGGGTGTTTCTGGAGAATAGGTGTTTGTAGAGGACAAACACTGATTGGCAGCTGTATTTTCTGCTCTTTATTTAAGTTATGTCAGCAACGGCAGTATATTCTTAAAGATTATAGATTAGATGTAATCTCTAAAATTAGAACAAAATATATTTCTTTTCCCCTTCCTCCAAAAGTAAAGGAAGTCCATTTTAAAATTCTAAGCAGTATCTACCCAACTAATGCTTTTTTAAAGATTAGATTTAAATTTGATACTGCTGGGTGCTCATTCTGCCATGATGAAGATGAAGTTCTGGATCATCTATTCTTCCAGTGTTGTGTCACACAAGACTTTTGGAGCAGAATGTGGGGTTGGCTCCAGAACCAAGGAGTTGAACTGCCAGCTTTGAGTCTAACAATAATCAAATTTGGTATATATTTTTAAAACTCCAAAACAGAATTTTTAATCAATAATTTAGTTTTACTGGGAAAGTTTTTTGTTCATAAATGCAGATTTTTTTTAAAGTTAACCCAAATTTAAGTCATTGGAAAAATTTCCTAATTTGTTTTCGTGAGTCTTTAAATTTAGTTAAAAGTAAATCTGCCCAACAACTTTGTAGTTTGATTAACAACTTTGATTTGGCTTAAACCTCGGTGTTTGTTTCACTTTCATTCTTTGTTTATTTTGTTTTGTTGTTTGTTTGTTTTGTTTTTTTTGCTTTGAGTGCATGCAATTCAACCTGTGAAAACTGATGTTTTGTGCTGATGCTGTTGCCTTGTTTTGTTTGTAAACTGATGTTTCAAATAAAGGTTTTAAAAAAAAAGTTATGTCAGCTCTTTTTTAAAACTGAAGGTTTCTAAGAACCAGCGTTACATCTACTGTAAAACACAATAAGATTCTCTTTTGTTCTTGGGTGTAGGCTGCACCTGACACAGGTTGGCTTGAGTGTGGTCTCTGGGTACAATGAAATACGAAGCATCTGAAGCGAAACCTGCTCCCTTTTGTCAAAAAGTCTGGTCTCAATTAAAGACAATGAGTCCTGTAACGAGATAATGCCCAAAACAAACGCTAAAAACAAAATTTGCTCTTTAGAAGTTCTTCTATGAGATCTGATCTATGAAAAGACCTGAAACATGGAGTAGGACTGACCCTTAAAACCTGAGACAGCTGAGGAAGTTAACCAGTAAACAGAAACACCTGCTCCAGTTGCATAAATCTTACAGAAACTGACAATCACTCATCTGCAGTGACTGATTTAAAAGTTGAACTAGAAAATGTGAAGTTAAAGGAAACTTTGTCCCAAAGCCAGTTTATGTATGATTATTATTTTGGTTACTTTATTTTTCTTTCTTTAGGAATCGATTGTAACTATTTTCACATTTTTCAACAACCAAAATGGATATTGTTTTTTAATGTAATGGTAGGTATTAAAAAACAAACATTTAGCCCTCCCCACTACCCAGTTATGTTGCTCTTATTTTGAAATGTAACAGGAAGTTCTGTGTTAAGAGAGGCAGAAACAGAAGTTATGGAGACGCCGCTAATGTCTAACCGGTTAACACCATAGACATAATATGCCTGTGATTAACACAATCTGCCAATAACACCTTGTTTTTAGATGTAATATGTCTGTGGTTAACACAAACGGCTTTTTTTTCAATCAGCCTTTTTTTTTGTCCAAACAGATGTGGCCCATCAGACACGCCCATTTTCCTATAGTCCAATCAGATATGGTCCCCCGGGTACGCCTCGCCCAATGAGATGTGGCCCCCCAGATAAGCCTTCCGAATTTGTCTGCAGAGATACCTAGTTGAGACAAAGGGAGCTGGCAAACTAGCTTGCTGTACGGTGGCCTACACGGCTGAAACTCTACGGCGGTCGAGCAGACACGTAATGCGATATACAGTACGCTCGGGAGTAGGAGTGGGAAAAAAAACCTTAAATACATTTTAAAATCGATTTATGGGCCTTTAGAATTGATTCAGAAGCGCCAGGACTAGGAAGATTAGATTCTTTTAAAAATATTTTTTTCTGCACCCCTAATGCGGCTGCTTGTGGGACTCAGTTTGTTGTGGCTCCTCGGACTGATGAGGTCCTTTGGATGAAGGACAAAACATCTCAAGAAAAGAAAAGGAACTGTCCAGACGACCTGACTGAACTTTGTTGAACGTCTGAATGTGGTGTAAAAGTCTGAATGCATTCTCAGTTAGTAGGTAAACAATCAGAAAATATTTCACAAAGACAATCTGGATTTCCCAAATGAGCTTGCTTTTAGAAGAACAGAGAACGATAACAATTACACAACAGAGCTATAATAAACTTGCACAACTCTAATATTGACACCCCACCCCACCCACCCCCGACCAAGAAAAAAGTTAAAAGTAGTGAGCAATGTTCTTAATGCTGTGACCTGAAAGGGAAGATTTTGTATCCAAGAACTAGTTTGTTGACCTAATCATGTGTTCAATATCAGACATAGTTTATATAAAAAAACACAACCTGTGTGAGGAACAGGACAGTCTTGAAGAAGGAACGAACAGACCTGCTGAATTCTCGCTGCTTTGTTCAACACCTCATGGCTGTATTTTATTCAGAGATGGATTATATTTCCACTCTTTGTTGACCTTAGCTGAATGTCACAGTGCATCTCCTGTCCAATACTGATTGCAGTGCACATGTGAGCAAGCGCACAGCAGATCAATACAACCTCTGCACATTGTTTTACTCTCTTTTTCCCCAAAACGTCTGCACATTTACTCATTCTTATCATCACACTCTTGATTTAGTTCTGACATATGGTATAGAGATTAAGGGCTTGGTAATAGTTCCTCAAAATCCTATTCTGTTCGACCATTTTTTAATAACCTTTGAGTTTACATTAAATGACTACACAGTCACTGAGAGTAAATTTCATCTCAGCAGGTGCTTATCAGAAAATGCTGTAACCAAATTTAAACAATCTCTTCCATCAATGTTTTCCTCTGTCTTGCAGAGTAATGTATCAGAGAACAGTGACTTAGATCATCTAGTTCAGGGGTGTCAAAGTCATTGGACGGAGGGCCAAATAAAAAATTTAACTACAAGCCGAGGGCCGGACTGATCGAATGTCCATTGAAATTTTTTTAAATGACGCATATAGTCTAGTGAACCTAATTGAACCTACTGAAAACCTAACAAATGTATTCCAATATGATCAGATAAATAAAGCAATATTTTCTTATGGCTCTGTCAATAATCTTTAATTTTCAACAGACACAAAAGACAAATTTCCTTTATATAAAAATCCCCATAACATGAACATTAAATGAAAGAAACCTGTATTATTCAAGGCACCATCAGTAGCCTAAATTTTCTATTTTAGCAAAAGTGGGCTAAATTTACTTCAAAGAAAAAAATAATAGCAATTTTCTATCATCCACTCAACTGAAATATTTTTAAAATATAATTGGATTGAAATACAATAAAATAAAGTGCAAAAATATATTAATCAAAAACAACACTTTCCTCAAGGAGAAGTAACATGCAGTGAAAACAAATATTAAACTTTAACTTTTAAACTTGAACTGAGTAAAAACTCTTAATATGTGATTGCACAGTAATGTTCACTTGTTTGAGGTTGAGGGTGATGCTTGGTGGTGTCCCATCTTTTCCACAAGTTCATCAATGTTCGGGGTAAGGCTCTGAGCTGAGGAAATCCTCAGAATTGAGTGAAGGTGTTCAGTAGTAAGTCGACTTCTGTGTGATGTTTTGTTCAGGTTCATCAAAGAAAACAGTTGTTCACACAGGTATGTGCTGCCAAACATAGACAACGTTTGAGCAGCCTGGATGCGCAGCTGGGGCATTGTGTCGGGGAGGAAACGGGCAAACTCCGCAGCACCCACTGCCGCATATTTTGCCCTCAGTGCATCATTGCATTGGAGGTCAATCAACTCCATTTGGAGGTTTGGTGGTGAGCTTTCCACGTCAACAGCAAGTGGATTACCGAGCAGTTCAAACCTGTTTTTTTGTGCTTCAAAGTCAGCAAATCGGTGTCGAAAGTCAGCGGAAAGCATACCTATTTTATCAGCAAACTGTGAACTCGGGAACGCACTGGTAGAGAGCTTCTCTTTCATGGTCTGGCAGCTGGGAAAGTGGCTCAAATTTTCTTTCCGCATCTGCGTCTCCCACAGAGTCAGTTTGGTTTTAAATGCCTTCACTGTACTGTACATATCAGAGATGACATGATCCCGACCCTGCAGCTGCAAGTTCATTGCATTCAGATGACTCGTAATGTCACACAGAAAAGCCATTTCACACAGAAACATCTCGTCTCGGAGTTGTGTTGTGTCTTTCCCTTTGCTGTCCAAGAACAGACAAATCTCCTCACGAAGCTCGAAACATCTTTGGAGCACCTTTCCCTGGCTTAGCTATCGCACCTCTGTGTGATAAGGCAAATCACCATGCTCCGTTTCTAACTCCGTCAGAAATGCCTTGAACTGGCGGTGATTTAAACCTTTGGCTCTGATAAAGTTAACTGCGCGTGTGATGATGCTCATTACATGTTCCATTTTCAAGGCTTTACCGCACAACGCTTCCTGGTGTATGATACAATGATAAGCTGCCAGCTCACCTGTCGCGTTTTCTTCTTGCATCTTTTCCCGTATCTTCGCCACCAGTCCGCTCCTGTGTCCACACATCGCAGGTGCTCTGTCGGTTGTCAAACCCACGAGTTTTTCCCAAGGCAGCTCCATCTCATTTACACATCTTGACACCTCTTCATACAAATCATGCCCCGTAGTTGTGCCATGCATAGGACGTAAAGCCAAAAACTCCTCTGTCACGCTTAGGCTGGAGTCCACTCCGCGGATGAAAATTGACAACTGGGCAATGTCAGAAATGTCGGTGCTCTCATCCACAGCCAAGGAATATGCGATGAAATCTTTTCCCTTTTTCACAAGCTGCTCTTTTAGATTGATGGACAACTGGTCTACTCGCTCGGCAATGGTGTTTCTGTTCAGACTCACATTTAAAAAGAATTGCCTTTTTTCTGGGCAAACTTTGTCACAAACTTTAATCATACAGTTTTTGATGAAATCCCCCTCCGTAAATGGCCGGGTTGATTTAGCGATCTCTTCTGCCAAAATAAAACTGGCCTTGACAGCAGCCTGGCCTTGTGATTTGGCTTTTTTGAACAGAGCCTGTCGAGATTTGAGGTCTCGTTTTAATTCCTCGGCCTTCTGTAGCCTTTGTTCCATGTCCATATTCTTGTTTTTGTCCGTGTGTTTCGTTTCATAATGTCGTCTCAGATTATACTCTTTCAGTACCGCCACACTTTCTCCACACAGAAGACACACAGGTTTTCCAGCTACCTCCGTGAACATATACTCCGACTCCCACCTTGTTTGAAACCCCCGGTTCTCAGTGTCCACCTTCCTTTTTGCCATTTTTGATGGGTATCACAGTTATGCTGACGACTGCTGTGCTAATAAACACTAAAATGAAGCAGCCTACTGCTCGGTGCGTTACCGTTGCATTGTTGGAAATGTAGTATTGGTGCGTGTAAAAGATCTGCGGGCTGCCGGCTTGCTGCGGTCTGCGGGCCGGTTCTAATAATAAATCAAGATCATCCCAGGGGCTGTAAAAAACCTTCTCGCGGGCCGGATGTGGCCCGCGGGCCTTGACTCTGACATATGTGATCTAGTTGATCATCTTACAACTTCAATGCAAACTTCACTTGATAAAATTGCTCCACTGAAAAAGAAAGTAATCAATCAGAGGAAACTGGCTCCTTGGTTCAATTCTGAGTTACGTAATTTAAAGCAGGCATCTAGAAACCAGGAGAGAAAATGGCGCTCTACTAATGTTGAAGATTTTTATTTAACTTGTGTAATGAGATAATATGCGTCTGATATTATCCTTCATTTAAACGGATTCTTTCATTTTTCTGGACTAAGTCATATCGTGCTTTGTAGAGTAAATGTGGACAGAGACGTGTTTAAATTTCTGACTCACCAACAACAGTGGGTCGTTTATTTTAAACGATTTAAAAACACATCACACATTTACATTAATTGGCAGATTGATTACAATTAAAACCGCTTAATTAATGAACTTTACAATGAGAAATCATACGGCCATGATTTCTCACTTGCAACTTAAAACAACAGACATATCCTTAGGTCTTAAATAAGTGTCTGCAGGCTTAGCTTATCTTATACTGGCAGATAGAAGAGTTTTAAAGATGGGGAATGAAGGAGTTTAAATGGAGAGAAAAGATGTGTGAGGGAAAATGTGTTGACGAAGAACGACACCCTCCATCCGAACCCAGCTCTACCTCGGTACACTTCGGTAGTGGAAATCGACTCTTTACCTTGCAGAAGATATCTCAGCTTCGGTGTAGAGTTCTCTTTCAACGTTACCATTTCAGCGTCTCCGTAGGATAGCAGAGAAACGTCCGGAGTAGTGATGGTACTTCGTTCAACAGCACGCTCACCTCCCGGGTGGACTCACATGAGCTGTGAGCCCGTCAGAGTTCCACTCAGATGTGGAAGATTCCATAATCCCCACGAGACTCGGAAGAACTCCCAACTAACTCCAGCCCTTCAGAACTTTCGTTCGGTTCTGCTCCCAGACCTTCTGTTCTTCCCAGAACTTCGAACTCTCTCGGAACTGACTGGAACTAGGAAGTGTCGACTTTTTAAAGAGTTCGCTTCCGGTCCCTTTTTGTGAAATCCTGATTGGTTGAAAGAACCAACAGGGGTGTGGTTTTAGTGACGTAAGAGGTTACTACAAGTCAGAAAAACAGTGAGATGTTTTTGGAACAGACAGAGAAATGTTTAGGCGAGATGACAGACCACAGGTGCCAGCTTCTTCTTATTTCTGTCTGATAGGTTTAAAAACATGACAGTTCGTTCTAATAACTTCTTTCTGACTTTTGACCGACATCACTCCTTCTCATTTCAGACAGAAGATCAAAAAATGCATGATTACTCTGTAACAGACATTAACTTGATTTCTACTTTGAATGAGGATTAAAAAATCATTAATACTGTTTCACAGTTGATTTAAAATGAGTAGTTCACTTCAACATTTAAAATGGTTTGAACTAAACACACTTTGATTATCAAGATATTGTAAAATAGTAATGATAATATAAAAAGAGAGTGTTCTTTCAATTGATCAGTGCAGGACACACTTAGAAAGTCTCTGGATGAGCTTAATTTGTATTTCTGGACTCAAATCAATGAAATAACAGTTTCTATCCCATGAAGGTCCTCAGGGTCAGGTATTGACCTGAGGCTTAGTTCACTACAGTCCCCCCTTTGGAAATCATCGCCTGTCCATGGGGATGAATTCCAACATGAACTTACGCCTCGGAATGTCATTGAGCTTGATGTAATCCAGCAAGAGGAAAACAAAAGTCAAAGAAGGTAATCCCACAACGGTTTAGGTAATTCCATAATGTTGTTGGTAATTCCATTGTTGTTGGTAAATCCATTGTAGCAATGCTTTAACCCCTTGGAAACAAAGTCTGTAATCCATTGGAAAAAGTCATATAATCCACAACGGTAAATCCACAACGATTGGAGGTGTTAATTGATCAGCATACAGAGGGGTTCCCTTGATTGAACTGAAGATGCGGCCACTGGATGCAGGTTGGAAACCAACGTCAGGATTGCAGGTCTCCTCCAGCGAAGGTCGTCGCTGGGTGACGTCCAGTCGGTGCCGTTCTGGTTCTATGTGTCATGCAATTAAGTGGTTTAAGGTGGGCTTATGAAGGGGATTTTACATAAGGCCTTAACTTATATGCACCTGGTGTGTAAGCTATTATGATTCAGAACAGCTACAGCTACCAGTTAAGGGGTGGAATATGCTGAAAAGGGTAGTTATAGGGGTCTATACCTATAGAAGGGTGTTCCAACTATACCACTATCGCTAACTTTGTCCATGTTAGACTTACATGGCCACTATAGTTGGTTTACTTGTCTGTTGCCTTTTAGACGAACGACTTGAGATTGGGTGTTTGGTTTCCCCATAAATGTTTTTGGAGTCTATGGCGAGACTCATCAAAAAGAATTAGCTATCCCCCCTAATAGAATTGTTCGAGTAGGTTCGGCTTAAGCGTTGTGAGACCAATGTAGATTATGGTACTTAAGGTAGCATTAATCTACATTGACTCCGCAAAGATTAGGTTTTAACGAGTGAACTGCATGTTGGCATAGTCAAAGTCCTTTACAGTCTCCAACTAAAATACATACAAAACTCATTCTTACCTCAGAAACAATACCAAAACCAAATAAACAACGTTTCAACATCGACAAGAGTAGTGACTAAGCAACTAGAAACATCGTTTCACTGCTTCACCTCACCCTGGTTGTCAGATTCAATCACGCTGTCCCGTAGGAGTTGTTTCTTTGCACACCTTGTGTGGTTTAACCTGGTTTCGATGTACCCATTTAACAATTGGCTCTTTTTGGCCTTTACTGATTTTTATCTGATAGACAACTGGAGACAGTTTGTCTGTTATCAGATGGGGTCCAGTCCATCTGGGCATCAGTTTACGGGCGAGAGTTCCGGTCCCGGACTCTCTTCTCCCAGTTGTGGGGGCAAACGTGTAGTACCAGACCCTGTCTCCCACTTGGAGTTCCTCGCCTTTTGGTCGTAGTACGCTTTGCGTCCTTCAGCTGATTTTTCCAGGTTTTTCTGTGCGAAAGCAAAAGTGTTTTTAAGGTGTTTTTCCAAGTCTTTCATGTATTGTTGTGTAGTGTAGGCTGTTGCCATGGCAGCATCGCCTGGTTGGTACAACAGGTGTAGAGGGAGAGTCATTTGTCGACCCGTCATCATCTCGAAAGGAGAGATGCCAGTCGATGTGTGTGGAGTGGCCCTTATGGCCATGAGGACCA
The DNA here is from genome assembly GCF_014905685.2 of Nematolebias whitei. Classification (NCBI taxonomy): domain Eukaryota; kingdom Metazoa; phylum Chordata; class Actinopteri; order Cyprinodontiformes; family Rivulidae; genus Nematolebias; species Nematolebias whitei. The sequence goes on from NC_056498.1 coordinate 91,446,358, forward strand.
GAGGGAGTTTCACGTCCCAGTCCTTGTGGTTTGCGGCTACGTATTTTTTCAAAATACTCACCACAGTCCTGTTTGCTCTCTCAACCTGGCCTGAAGCCTGTGGATGGTAGCCAAAATGGAAGTTGGCTTTGACGCCTAGCGTCTTCCACAGTTCTTTCATTACTTCACCTGTGAAGTGTGTACCTTGGTCTGAATTCACCCTGAGGGGAAGTCCAAACCTTGAGAATACATGATTCATTAATAACATAGCAGTAGTTTGTGCTGTGTCATTAGGGGCTGGTAGACATTCTACCCATTTGGTAAACGCGCAGGTTACCATGAGAAAATATTTATTTAATCTAGAGCTCTTAGTGAGTGGTCCGACCCAGTCAATCTGGAGGTCCGACCATGGAAATGCAATGCCTCTACTATGCAGTGGTGCTCTGTGGAGTGGTCTGGATGGCTGAAACTGGCCACAGACCAGGCACCCTTTTATGTAGTCTTTGACATCCTTCTTCATTCCAGGCCAATAAGCAATCTGTTTTAATGCTTTCAGCGTGGCATTGTCACCCTTGTGTCCTGCGGACGGAAGGTCATGTGCATGAACTAATATCACCCCCCTGTGGTCATGGGGGACCATGAACACGGGTGAGGACGTCTGTCCATGAGCAAAAGTTAGGATGCCCTTAAGTAGTTTTAGCTGTTTGCACAGCTGAAAGAGGACTTTAAGGTCTGGATTGGAATCCAGTTCGCCTTTCGATGGAGTGTATTTGTCTGGGTCAGTCAGATACAGTATTATCGAGTTAATTGCAGGATCCAACTTCTGAAGTTGGATGATGTCTGGGTCAGTCAGTATCGGGCGTACAGAAACTGTGTTATCAGCAGGTTTAGCTGCAGCTTGTGCACGTGTGACTGCCATTACTTCAGCCGTAGGTTGTGTCGACTGAGTGTTGAGTAGCCAGGAGGGGTCAAAGGACCAAGTGGGCCCGTCAACTGCTCCTCCCTTGGCTAGGGAGTCTGTAAGGTCATTGTAGTGCTTGTCATCGCCTGGGACTCTGGAATGTCCTGGAACTTTCTTCCAGAAGATTTGTAGATCATGTGATGTCACCAAGTGATCACATGTCATGAAAAGCTCTTTGTGTTTGACCACCTTTTTGTTGCTTGTGAGAAAACCGTTCTGTTTCCACAGAGCGAGATGACACAAGAAACTAAGTCGAGCATAGTTAAGAGTCAGTGCAGATGACTAGCGTCTGGATGGAGCGTTCCACTGCCATCCGTAGGCCTATTAGGATTCCTGCTATCTCAGCGTACTGAGAAGACTGAGAGCCTAATTTATAGCCAAATGTGACCTGTTCTAGGTCTTGGAGGAGAACTCCTCCAACACCTGCTTTGCAGATTTTCTCGTGGTGGAATGAGCATCCATCCACGTACAATGTCGCCATATCTTTACAGATATTGCTATCAAAGAAGTGGTGATTTGGGTCCTCAGCTACTGAGGGTTTACTCACAACCGGCTGTTGGGTGGCTGGTACATCCTGTGTACATTCTTGGCAGATTGCCAAATCAGTGCCCAAGTGTAACTTCTTATTTTGACCGTAGCGGATGTCTAGGTTAAAACTCTGAAGTGCCATAAGTGTAGATGAACATATGCATGAGATATATTCATAAATTAAACGGATTCTTTCATTTTTCTGGACCGTATATAATGTGCATTGAATTTAGAAATGTAACGTGAGACGTTAATTATCTTTGACTCACCAAACGACAGTGGGTCATTTATTAACAGAATCAAAGTTTAACACATCACACATTTACATTAATTGGCAAAATATGGAAAATAACAACATGGCTAATTTTAGCAAGCTGTACAATTTTGATTGACCACACGGCGGTGGAAGAGAACTTTACACAGACATTTCTAAAATATCTGGAATGATTTCTACCTGATAGAAGAATTTTAAAGATTGAAAGATGAAGTTTAGAGGGAGAAAAAGATGGGTGAGGGGGTTTGTTTGTGTCAGCATTCAGAACGGCACTCTCCGGGTTTTTCTCAGCTTCTTCCCCAGTACACTTAGGTGGTATAAATCAACTTTTTACCTGGAGATGTCTCCACTGGTACGAAAGTCCATTCAACGCACCCTTTCAGCGTCTCTGTAGGAACAGCTGTGAATCGTCCGAAGTAGTGACGGTATTCCGTCCGACACAGGTTCACCTCACGAGTGGACTTCACATGAGTGGAGTCCGTCAGAGTTCCACCCAGAGGTGGAAGATGTTATAATCCCATAAGACTCGGAAGAGCTCTGTGGTCATGTCAGGATCTTCCTGTTTCCCAGCACGGGAGCTGCAACGACTCCAAACTCGACTCTCGACCCGACTGGAAACTCCACACGACTCTCGACACTGGTTTGAACTAGGAAGTACCGACATTTTAAAGAGCTCTATTTCCGGTTCATTTGGGAGTTTCTGATTGGTCAATATCGACCAGACAGGGGTGTGTTTTGTGAAGTAAGAGGTCACTAGGAGTCAGAAAAACAGCAAGAATGTTATGGAACAGATTGAAAATGTTTTTCAGACAGACGAGAGGGATATTTAGACGAGTTGGCGGAAAACAGGTGCCAACAGGTGCCAGCTTCTCTATTTACGTCTGAGAGGAGTTAAAAACAAGACAGCTCGTTCCAACACTTGTCTGCGTTTGACTCCAACCTTGGACCAACTTACCCTGCTCATTCAAAGACAGAAAATCAGAAAATGCATAATTACTCTGTAACAGACCTTAACATGAATTCTAACTTTGCATGAGGATTAAAATCATTATTACTGTTTCACAGTTAATAAAAATGAGTAGTTCACTTCAACATTCAAACATTGTTTGAACTAACACAATTTGATTATCAAACATTTGTAAAATAGTAATGATAATAGAAAAGAGAGTGTTCTTTCACTTGAATTCAAGAAAGAAAGTCTCAGGATGGGTCAACCTGTATTTCTGGATTCAAATCAATGAAATGACAGTTTCTGTCCCATAAGGTGCCTAAGGTCAAGGTTT
>NC_056498.1:91449482-91454212 GCF_014905685.2 Nematolebias whitei
TCCAGCTCACAGAGGAGGCTGTCTTGTTGGGTCAGAGTTTGGACCACCGGGTGGGTCTCTTTGGTTTCACATGATTTCAGAGGAATACTCACCGGGCTCGTGTCCTCGGCTGAGGAGTCCTTTGCGCCTTCCGCAGTACCTGCTGTTAGGCAGTCTGTCTTACACTCCTGAGGCATTTGTATTGGCAGTGGTTTGCTCACCTTGGCCCACATCGTCTGATCACCATAATCTATAATCGCGTCGAAGCGATTTATAAAATCCTGGCCAACCAAAAATGGGAATGAGTCAACACTAGACACGTGTACCGGGTGGTATAGTGTCATTCTGCCAATCTGCATGTGAACCATTGCTATAGCTGTCAGGGTCGTCTTCTTCTCTGAGAGACCCTGCATTTCTATAGCACATTCTGTGAGAGGTATTACCCTGTTAACACTGCTAGCGGCTGTCCTCAGCTCCTCGAACAGTTTAACTGACATAATTGTTATGTCCGCCCCACCGTCCAGTAGTGCTTCATGTGTGAGGACCCCTTCGAGCGTTACTGACAGGTACGCCTTCTTGGCGACCCCCCTTCAGATAAAGTTATACAGAAACCTCTTAGGTTTTTTCTGACGTTTCTTCACACGCTCAGCCTTGTCTGTGTAATCTTGGTTTGTCTGAACCGTCAGCACAGCCGTAGCTGTTTCTGAGTGTTCAGCTTGCGATGACTCGTCATCGTTTGTGTATGAGTTCACCCCCTCTTCTTCCGATGAGGGGTTGTTGGAGGCAACAACAACAATGTCTTGGTGTGTTCCACCGACATCTGTGACGTTGTCATTCGCGCCCTCAGATTTAATAGTGATCACATCACTACATAGTGCTCCAGGTTGGTTTCCCGTGTCAGTGTGTTTCAAAGTGTCTAACAACCTGCGTAGTTTCTGTCTCTTCCGAGCTCAGAGGTGTAGGGCCTTGTTTCTGGAGCCTTTGTGATTTTTTCGCCTCGGGTCGTTTTGTCCGAGGTGGAGGAGGGATAGGTACGTCATTTGGGGGTTCCTTTTCGGACTTCCCTTGATAATATGGGTCACCTTGGTTCCCATATCTTTTCGTCCTACGCACACCCCACTTACGATAATCACATTCATCCTCTGGGATTAAATTCAATCCCTTCAGATCTTTTTTGTCCCAGCGTGCACCTTCATGACGCGGTTTGTTAGTTTGAAAAGACTGCTTTTTCTCGCCTTTTTTAGGAGGGGGAGGCGACGCGCGACGCCCTTCCAGTTCTAGCGAATGGGGTTTAACCTTTACACCAGGAAACACCTCTATGGGCGTCTTAGCATGAGAACATGCCTCAAACACATTCACAGCACACTGTTTAATCTCATTGATGGATTTTTCTTTGAAATTTGCCATCATTTGTACTGACGTTTTAATGTCAGTGTGGAGGTTTTTGCTGAAAACAAATTTAAAACCTTCCTCCTCCATGCTGGTTTCATTCCTGTAACCAAAATAAGCTTGGAAGATTCTTTTGTAATAAACCTTTGGATGTTCATGCTTCCCTTGCGTGACCTTGTCTGCAGCTGGGAAGCCACCAGGCCCCGCGTAGGGGTCGTATTCCCTGATCAAAGCTTCACACAGAAGGTTGTAATCCCTTCTCGTGGCATCAGGTTGACGCTCGATGAAGGTGAACACCTCTCTGTCCGAAGTGAGCCTTATCAGACTGATTCTATCCTCAACCGTAGCATTAGGATAACCACTCAGTCTGAAATCTAGGTCATTGAGATACGCCTTCGTACCAGTAGAACCCATAGGTCCAGGAATAAAGCGTTGAACATATTTTGAGATTTTTTGCAAATCCGAAATTGTGAGCAAAGGCTGTATTATCGGTATCGTAGGAACCAAAATGTCACGTGGAGGTGTGTCGCTAGACACATGTGGAAGTGATGGAATGGGATTAAGAGCAGGAGGTGCACCAAAATCCTTCTGAGGTGATGGTGGGTGACCTGGACTCTGACCTTGGTAATCTTGAGTTCCAGACAAGCTCGCCCCACGTCAGAAATCTTATTTGTTGCTACGGCTAGTTTCTCCTCACAGGCTTTTAAGCGTTCCTGTGATGTTTGACATTCACTTTGTAAACGCACGCCTTGTTGTACTAACGCCTCCTTTTCCAATCTGCATTCGTTCAGAGCTTTCGATGTGAGCTGCAACTGTTCTTGTAGCCTATCGTTGTCTGAACACAGTGCTTGGTACTTAACCCCTCTTTCCTTCATCTTCTCCTCATATGAGTGAGCTTGTAATGACAGCTGAGCTCGTGAGAGCTCTCTGTCACGTTGTACCTCATTTTGAAACTGAAGGAAGCGTCCTTCAAGGTTCCGAAACATCTCGATTTTCTCTGCATATTGTTTAGTCAGCACGTTATTTCGTTCAACCTCTTGGTCCAATCTGTCTTTGAGCAGCACAGAAAGTTTTGCTAACCGTTCAAGGCTCTGCTTTTTATTCTTTTTAACCGTGGCTCCTTTTGCTAAACTTCTCAACTCTTCAGATCTTTGAGTTTCATCCATCCTGTCTAACGTTGCACCAATTACCGGGTCTGTTAAAATATGTAAGGCTCCCTGAATTATGTCATCTTGTTGACTGTCATATTCTGACTGGTGGGAGTCTGAAAGGTCAATGTTTTCCTCTGCCCCTGCCATTATCTTTTATTTAATAAAATTAAATAGGAAGATGTTGTGTTTTAGGTCGTAAAACAAATCAGAAAAGTTTCCTTTTTCTGTTATATTTACTCTTATTTAGTGTTTTAGCAATTAAACATGTATTTTATTTTCAGCAAATGAGTAAACTGATCAGCTCTGTGATTATTCTGTGACTGTATCTCTAAAAAGTTGTGAAAAATTCATTTAGCACCTTACAGGATTTATCATTAAATGAAAATTTTCTAGTAAACGCCTCTCTGGGCATAAGTACTTTAATCACTTTTTATATGTAAGACAGCAGCTTAAACCACGCTTGAGCACCGTTTTATTAACTCAAAAATGCTTATTTTAAAGAAATACGAGCGTTCAATTTCACCAAAATCCTAAAAACGAAATGAAACTGTCATATCGAGTTTCCGGCAGAATGTGGCAGTATAACCTTATTTTATTTTAACCCAGACACTGTTAGTGACGTCCACTAGGAGTCGTTATGACTTCCTGTGGCTTTGGTGACATCCGGTCGTTAGCCATTAGCTTAAATTAGCGTCGGCCCACACGGATCAAAATCAACATTTTAATAGGCGGATTCACTCTCGATTCAGCGGTCGCTTTAGCGATTAGACTTTTAAGAGATGGATCATGAGGTCAAAACCAATTTTAAAGCGTTTTCCAACTTTAAAACAACAGAGAAAGCTTCTATATGAAAACGAGCTGCATTTCCGGGGTCACATGATTGAATCAACCACTGAACAACGGGGTGGGTTTTACAATCTGACATCAGAGGGAGTGAACGCAGACACGTCACCCACTTCTCAGCGAATCAGAGCTACCCAAACAGCGGTTTTCGACCAATCACTGCTCGTTATTCTAGCTATCAGTGTTAGCATTAGCCTGAAAAAGTCCGGTCATCTTTCGTCCATTTACCTTCAAAATGTACGATTTTACTGCTACAAATGTAACGAACAGCTCTTAACAGTGATCTGAGACGGCGCTCAGCTTTAAAACAGCTTTCCATCCATTTAAAACAACTCGTTCAAAATCAGAACCGCGCGAACAGAACCGGGTCAGAACCCCCTTTCTGTTAAAGTTTAAACAGAATCAAACGTTTTTCCACAGTATGTCAGCTTAGTTACACAACAGATGTACAAATTCAGCTTTAAAATGAACACATTGACTTAACTTCAGCTCTCTTAACACCACGGCTGAAAACATTGCGTTTTACAGTCGAACAGAAATCTAGACTTTTAAGCTAATTTCAGTCATGATCATGATGATCCCAAAAAACACTATACTAGGTTGGTTGATTTCCACTGATTTTCATGATTTTGAACTAGGCATTCCATTTCTGGGAGGACTCCCAGATAACCTGATACCAAGAGAAGAAGCTGGGCCAGTATGGTTCACAAAACCAACACAGGCCATAGCTCTTTTCTCAACCGATGACGTCAACCAAGGACCTCAAACCTATGGTGTCTTACCCATAGACAGGTCCGACGACTCAGAAAGGGATTCGTTGGAGCTCCCCAAAGAGCAAGAACCCTTATCAGTCTCATCACAGATTGAACAGGTGGTCGCCCAAGCCGACGCTCTGACATCTGATGAAGAAAGGGACAAACTTCGCCAAGTTCTTTTAAAATATGAAAAGTCATTTTCAACTGACTCAACAGATTGTGGGTTGACCTCACTCCACACAGTGAGCATCCCAACCCCACCCAACGCACCACCAACATTTGTCAGACAATACAAGATCCCTCTGGCAGCACATCAGCCTGTCCAGGAGATAGTTGATGACCTTTTGGTCAAAGGTATAATCAGACAATGTAATAGCACCTACTCTGCGCCTTTATGGCCAGTTTTAAAACCAAATGGTAAGTGGAGACTTACCATAGACTACAGAAAGCTAAATAAACAAGTCCCCTTATCCAGGTGGCCAATGACTCAGCTCCAACAGGAACTGCCAAAGGTCACCGATGGTAAGTACTTCTCTACCCTCGACGTCGCCTCTGGTTTTTGGACTATCCCTGTGCGCGCCGAGGATCAACACAAACTAGCTTTCACTTTTGG
>NC_056498.1:91454312-91466606 GCF_014905685.2 Nematolebias whitei
AAAAAAAAAGCCAAATATAACCCAAGTTCTCATATAATTTTCCAAAGAGTTAACCATTAAATAAATTTCATCCCTTGTATCAAACCAGACCCACCAAATGAGCTCATTCAAGGCAAAGACAATCATTTAGTATTACTTTAGAAAACATTAGTGAACTCAATCCAAATCAGGTCTCAGGTACAGGTTTCTCTTGAATGAGACTCCTTCACCTGTATAAACGAAAAGTTAAAAAGTCAATATTTTGCTCAGGGGTGGGGAGAATTATTCATCGTCCTATTAGGTTTATAGGTAATAAAACAATTTTCATCTCAGAGCAATTGGAAAAGGGTGAATCTTCTAGCACCCCCACAGTAGTACTTTTGTGTCATGTTTTGGCACCTGTCTTAAAATGAGCCTATGTGAGCGATTATTATCAAAGCCAACTGCAGTTTTGATCCAGACCCCAAGGCGCTCGGATGACCATCACCGACCAAATGTGGGGTTGATACCTCCGTCAGGCTGCAGTTGATGTTAGTGACCTTGGACAGATGGACCCCCAGCTTTTCTTTCAGCCTTTCTGTCTTCAGTTTGTCTCCCTTGGTCTGGAGACCAGTTCAGCTCTGTGCAGCAGTTCATAGCTCAGCATACAGCGAGACTTGACTGGATGTTCCCGCTGTTGACAAACTCCAGGACCCCCTCTGGACAGTTAATTCAGTTTGTTGTTGGACTGATAGATCTTTGCTTTGAAAAGTCATATTGTTTGGCTGACAATTTCTTTGTTGTTGTGTCAGTGGTGCTCGACTGACAGTTTCTTTGAACCATCCCATTGGTCAGTTTCCTATACCCAACTTCAGCGTCCACCTGAACACATCTAGTATCCGATCCGGCACCCAGCACCAGAGGGTCACGATCAACACTCAGATGGATGCTGTATGTATCTGAAGGCTACCTGTCTGTGTTTTGTGGGCCTAGCCAGACTCACCTCCCCAATCCCTAGCTCTGTCTTCTCAGGCTGCTGAGAAGGAAAAATAAACAATCCAATTATTAAAAGTGTGATTCAACATTCATCTGTTATTAACATTAATCATCTGTTAGCAAGTTCTATTCTGGGACCACAGAGTTTACCTTCAACAGAGTCATTCTGGTGTCCTGGATTGCACAACAGATGTTTTAACGCTCAATTACATAAGAGTGAAAACTTTCATTAAACACTGCACAATCCAATTCTTTACGCCTACTGCATAAAATATTCCATTCAAAATACTGTCTTCAATCTTTTATAATATGTGTTTTGACTCACCACCTGACAGTGAGGACCACTCTCAGGTCCACATTATCCATTTAGACTTTGTAAAGGTTTAGGCAGCATGATTATATGTAATCACTGCTTGTTATATACCAAATCTGCAAATTATTCCACCTCATAGCTATTCTTGTTCACTGCATCCTAAACAAAATTCTTCTAATTCAATTCAATTAAGACTATGTCTACCCTTCAAGACATCACAGAGACCATTAGCACTGCACAAAAATGTCTACATGCACCTTTGTTCAAAAAGCACAACTTCTTAAACTCACCATGTACTCCACTCTGTTCTCCTTATGCACTCATAGGACCTGTGTGAAATCTCAAGATGTTTAGTCATTTCATTTACCCACTAGAATTGTTGTTTTCCCATAAATAACCTACTTGAGCAAGCTCTTAGAAGGGAACAGCTCCTAAACTCTAAACAACCTTTTCAATATGTGATAAAGTCCTTTAGACTGATTAATTTAACCCAAGCATTTCAATCCGTGTTTAGTTAAGAGTTCTCTGAGCAGAATAATTTTTTCCTTCATTTTACAAGTGTCAAGGATTCTGTTTATTCCTTATCTTACATTCTGTCGTTTTTTAGTTGAATTTAATTGAAATTTATTAACTGATGTTATTGTCAATTCCAAGAAGAAATTTTGGCTAATTTGTTTACAATGTGTCATAAACTTAATTTGACCTGTTTATGATGTTTATTTGTCCTGCTTCCTTCGGCTTTTCCCTTTTCAGAAGTCACCACAACGAATCATCCTCCTTATTTACTCCTAGGCCTTCGTCAGACCTACGCCTCACTTCCTCCAAGACCACCCCTACTCCATTTCTCTTTCTATCCACACCCTGATAAAACAGTTTGAGCCCAGCACCACTGCTACGAGCCTTGCTACTCTTCCACTTGGTCTCTTTGACACTTCAACCATTTACTTTCCTTCTCTGCATCATGTCAGCAGCTCTCTGTCAGCAGCTCTCCACCTTTGCCTGTCTGTTCAGTACGTTTCTTATCAAGTTACCTCTGTCCCTCGCCCGCTCAGTGAGTGGCTGTCTGCCATCTTCATCTTCCTACACAGCGAGCTGTTCCAACAATACCTCCAGCTGACTCCCTCTGACTCCACCTCTCGGTTAATTACTGCTCCTACACGGGATGTCCCCCTCTGGCCCTCTGGCCTTGAGTTTCAAACCATTGCTGCAGATCAACTGTTCCAGAGGTCACTGCCTCCTCCTTTATCTCTGACACTGATTGAACACACAAATGTTTTTTGACCTCGCTCTCTTATCCCCGTTTATGTCTGGCCTCCGACAGCTGTGGTCTAATCAGCTGCTGATTATTCTTCCTATTTTAAAAGATGTATTACATTTCTCTCCCAACATTCAGTGACTGAAAATGGCGTTGATATCTCCTCCTGCCAAGATCACCCCTAAAATGATTGAAATCATTCAGCCAACGACCTCCTCTCTGCTCACCCTTATTTTACCTGATCCAACCTCTGACCACCTGTCAGGCTGCTTCCCAGCCTGCCTGATGATATACCACCTCCAAGCACCTTCTGTCTCCTCTACAGTTCCCGTGAATGAACCCTAATAAACAGTGTGGTTTGTTTGCCTATCGGACTACTGAATTTTTCTGACCTCACCCACGTTTGGTCTTAACTAGGTGTTTTTCACAACTACCTGTCTTGACAGACTGTCCATCCATCACCTCGTTCCTTCTCACGCGGAATGTATTACAACAGAGTCCGTGTACCTCCCTCTTTTAAGCTGTATTCAGCTTACTTCAACGTTTTTTACTTCTACTGACTTATATCTGCTAATTTCTGAACATTGTGCTCCTTTCAGCTAATGTTTTGAAGATTCAGATATTTCTGCTTACATTTCAGATACTATTTAGCTGTTTCATGCCAATACCATCCAATTCCACCTTCCTTTTTAAATTGATCCAACTTTTACAGCCTAATTCAGGAAAACCAAGCTCTACCCACTTACTTCTGGTACTTTAGATTATTTCTGCTTGTTTTAGCTATTGGTCTGCTGGTCTTTAGCTAATTGCCTATGTTTCTTTTTGATAATTCCCATATGTCGTGCGCGTTTATACTAATTTCACCTTCAAAATTGTACCATATCGTTTAGATTGTTCACCAATATGCTCTTAACTCATGTATTGATCCTGTAGACTTTCCACAGGAGTCACATGTTTCTCCTTTATGAGTTCCACACCTGATGACAACGTTCACACACTCAGGCTTTCAAATCTTTTTTATTCTCATCCACAGCTCGCCCCGTTGTGATAAAACAATTCACAAGTCTGTGTTATGAGTACAGACTTGTCCTTGCCTTATACAACAGCGCCCCCTTCCGGTCAGGATATGGAAGCTCCACACACCCACAGACACACACACACAGAAAAAAGAGAAAAGTAACCCCTTGCTTCGCCCCCACACACAGCTCACTCCCCCCTCTTTTTTCCTTCTCTCTATTGTTTCGTCTCACTCAATGCCTCCGGCCTTGAAGCCTTTACACAACATAGAAAAAAACGGCGCAAACAAAAAGTATTACAACGTCCTACCCCTAAAGTAATCCCTGATCACCGGAAATTTGGCAAAACTAACTAAGTCCCAGACTTTCACATTTCCCTTTGAACTAAATTATTAATGGCACCTAATTTTATGGCCAATCAACAACCGTAGAGGAAGGCGCGCACCACGGCTCTGAGTCCCTGACTCGGTGTCCATTTATCTCGTCAGATCAACGGATTGGTCGCCACTCCCGCTGAAAAAAGGGAAATGTCGTTCACGTCCGACGTGAACTCCCGGCAGGCCCTTTCACCTTCCTCCGGCACGATTCAAACTCGTAAAACTAACTAAAACACTACCTAAACGTCAAAGAAAGCGTTCGGCGCTTAAACTCTCTGAATATCGAAACCCACTTCGTCAGAATTAACACGAATCACCGGAAGTTAGCTTAAATAAACCATCTTTATTTCCGGAGATGGCTGCATACACACTAACAGAGGAATTTGAATTTGGTTTGAATTTGGTTTGAATTTAGTTTACGGCCGAATAGCCAGTACTCCGGACCTTAAGGTCCAAACAGGTAACCAGCTTACCTGAAATTATCGGGCCCAGTTCCTCTGCGTGTACACCGCAAACCACCTCGATCCAATTCAGTCTAGGCCGCGTCTCGCTGCACATCGGGGCTCACCATCTGTTGTGGGCCGTTACCACGTCGTGTTCAAGACAGCTGAGACATCGCCCTCGGTATAAAAGATTTATTTGACAAACAGGAGTTACAGGTATTTAGAGACAAACAATTACATTTGTAAAATATATGCATATATTTGGAGCATTAAAAACGAACCGTCTCGGTCTGCGCTTCCCCGGAAATGCTCGCTGGGCGTGTGTCATTTCCGGCTTTTATCAAAGTTTGAGAAGGCTAGCTTTCTGATAGGTTTAGATCCGGTTACTATGGTTACTGGTCTAGCCCGCCCCCCTCTTACTGCATTCCAGAGATAAGATATGGAGGCTTGGTTTCTTGTCTGCTTTCGGACTGTTCACACTCTAGTTTCAGTTTAGCTTGATTATACCTTATTGATATTTGAGTTAAAATTGTTTCTTTCTAGGAATAATTAACAACTATTAATTATTAACTAACTCATGTTTATGTGTTTTTAATTGATCCCTCTGGCTTATACTTGTGTATCCGTTCAGCTGAAGTCACCCTGCCCCCACATCTAGTAACATTCTAAAACGACCCTGTATCAAACAATGATTAAACGATTAAATCTTAATTGTTATTATTAAGAGAGAACCTGAGGGATTTTACTTAGTCAAACTATATTAAGTCTAAATTAAAGAAATGTGTTCTAGCTTTATTTATGTTAATCAGTCTTTTATCTGGCATGATTTGATTGCTTGTAATATATCAAATGTGAACTTGTAAAATTATCATTAGCTAATCTAAGATTATATGTAAAGGTAATTAGTAAACATTTTCTATAAATATAGTTCAACCCTGGAAGAAAGGCACGCACACACTTTGTATAACATGACATTTGAATGCTTGATAGGAAATATAAAAAGGTATAAAAATATGAAATCCAACAATCCCTCTTTTGATCTCCCCGTATTCATGGGAGATCACACCCTTTTGGATTTGTCCAGATGGAAGTGACCCAAACTTACTGCAACCCTCCAGGGGTCCTGGACCAGACCCCTGGTTCAAACCCTTCAAAACCTGTAAAAAATACCAAATGCATAAACCTTTATAAAAATACAAAAAAAAAAAAAAAACTACAACACTCTTAGTAAAAGATATATACCCAACACACTAAAATAAGTAAAACTCTACCATAATACCAAAACTGACCTCCTGTTAAACCACCTTTACAATACCTCGTGGTATTTTTAGAATGATGAAATGCCCAATTGAATGGAGTAAAATTTTGAATAGTTAAGAGTTTCCAATTGAATCCACGACCCTTCTCTAGTTGTTTTTCAGAATGACTGAAAGGAAAGACAAGACACTCATGCTAAACAAGAAAAGACAAAACACTCAATTTAAACAGGACTATGTAGCAGGTCTTCGGTTCTTGAGCTTGCGGTGGGAGGCCTTGTTCGTCCACAAGGGTCCTTTTGGTGCTCGGCGGGATTCGGCCCGCGGAGATATCTTCATGTAAAGTCCTCAGAACCTTTATCAGTCTGATTAGATATTCTAAATGACGTGTGTGTGCATTGGGACAAAACTAAAATCAGTTTGACGCGTCTTCTGTTCTTCATGGTCAGGGCTGGGAATCTTCCTTCCCCATTCCACCTGACTGACCGACTTAGGCAGAGCGGAGACTTCTTTCTCCAATGTTTGCTACTGCCTTTTTCTACCAGGACAAAGGGGCAAAGAGTGAGCTCCCACGAAGGTCCTGTCACCTCCTCCAGGTGTAGTGGGGAGCTGTACTCCTGATGTTCCAGCAGATCAGCCTCAATCTGGTCCAGCAATCGATTCATCTCCTCTGCAGGGGCGCACTGGTTGTGGTCGTAACAGGTGTCACTCTTCTTCTGGACACCGATGGCGTGTGATGTTCTCTCCACCACCTGGTGGCATCCTGTCCCTCTTTTTAGCAGGACCCAGTCCGGTGTGATGGTCCGTAGTCAATCTCCTCAGTCAGAGATTCTCCCTCCTGATGCGAAAAGCTGGACACCAAAGCTTGCGAATTGTTAAACACCCTGTATGGCCTTTTGATTATTTTATCTGTGGGATCCATGACCCATTTGTGGGCCTGGAAAAAATGACTGGGGTTACTTCCTAGTGAGTAAAACCTGTTTCTTAATTATTGGACACCCTGATGGTCATTATTGCTACTGCTAGTGTGTACTCTTACACTGTAATGGTTATAATAAAACAGAGCTTGTAAAACTGAAATAAAATGCTATTCTTACATTCATCTATACACTTGAAACTGAATTGAGGTACATACTGGACTTCTCCAGGGATACCTGTGTACTGTAGTACCGTCTTCCACCCTTCCAAGCCTTTGCCGTCAACGGATCTACCTACAATAAGCAAAGTTAAACATAATAGCACAACACCCATACACAACAACACCCTGCAATAAGCAATCCCCCACGCCGGCCTCCCTCCTCCTGGAGCCTGTGGAAGTAACTTCATTAAACGCTTGCGCCAACAGCATCAAAATACAATATAACCTTAAAAGTTTAAACAACTGACATATACACTGTGGAAACAAGAGGAATTTAATCTTCCCTCCAGGTACCTGTCTGTGCGAAAGAGGGGAGCAAGGAAGAAAAAAACGTGGTTAAAATACTTTGTTCATGAAACCTTTTGTTAGCCCAATTAAACTATTTAAGTCCAGTCAAGTCAGTTGTGTTTAAAAATACCGAATCACCCCATTTCTCCTTAACCTTTGCTCAAATCCACTTCAGGAGTCTGTGTTTTGATGCTAGGGGCGTCCCCCTTTTCTGGAATCTGTACACATTACAACAAAGAAAGAGAAAAATACTTTTGTTAAACCGATATATACAAGTGCAATGTTGTTTTGTAGGCTTCTGATTTATTCCACTTTTCAAATGTCAATGTGATTATCCTAAATGATCCTTTAAATGCTTCAGACTTACTATTGGCTTTTTGCTGTTCATTTTAACTATAAAACCCTAAGAAGTTAGTTTTGTATATTTTGTAATGATCTAATCATTGTATGAACTGTTTCCTGCTTTGTATATTTTGTAATGATCTAATCATTGTATGAACTGTTTCCTGCTAAGAGCAGCCTTCACCTTCCCCCTTTTTGAAACAGTTTTCTGTTTCAAATCTGAAGTATTACCGGCTGTAATTTACTAACACCCAGTCTGAGTATTAGTTTCAGAAATATAAAATATGGTGTAGTTTTAATCTTCCCCCTACTGTTATTCAATCCATGTTTTGCAAAAAAAAAGCCAAATATAACCCAAGTTCTCATATAATTTTCCAAAGAGTTAACCATTAAATAAATTTCATCCCTTGTATCAAACCAGACCCACCAAATGAGCTCATTCAAGGCAAAGACAATCATTTAGTATTACTTTAGAAAACATTAGTGAACTCAATCCAAATCAGGTCTCAGGTACAGGTTTCTCTTGAATGAGACTCCTTCACCTGTATAAACGAAAAGTTAAAAAGTCAATATTTTGCTCAGGGGTGGGGAGAATTATTCATCGTCCTATTAGGTTTATAGGTAATAAAACAATTTTCATCTCAGAGCAATTGGAAAAGGGTGAATCTTCTAGCACCCCCACAGTAGTACTTTTGTGTCATGTTTTGGCACCTGTCTTAAAATGAGCCTATGTGAGCGATTATTATCAAAGCCAACTGCAGTTTTGATCCAGACCCCAAGGCGCTCGGATGACCATCACCGACCAAATGTGGGGTTGATACCTCCGTCAGGCTGCAGTTGATGTTAGTGACCTTGGACAGATGGACCCCCAGCTTTTCTTTCAGCCTTTCTGTCTTCAGTTTGTCTCCCTTGGTCTGGAGACCAGTTCAGCTCTGTGCAGCAGTTCATAGCTCAGCATACAGCGAGACTTGACTGGATGTTCCCGCTGTTGACAAACTCCAGGACCCCCTCTGGACAGTTAATTCAGTTTGTTGTTGGACTGATAGATCTTTGCTTTGAAAAGTCATATTGTTTGGCTGACAATTTCTTTGTTGTTGTGTCAGTGGTGCTCGACTGACAGTTTCTTTGAACCATCCCATTGGTCAGTTTCCTATACCCAACTTCAGCGTCCACCTGAACACATCTAGTATCCGATCCGGCACCCAGCACCAGAGGGTCACGATCAACACTCAGATGGATGCTGTATGTATCTGAAGGCTACCTGTCTGTGTTTTGTGGGCCTAGCCAGACTCACCTCCCCAATCCCTAGCTCTGTCTTCTCAGGCTGCTGAGAAGGAAAAATAAACAATCCAATTATTAAAAGTGTGATTCAACATTCATCTGTTATTAACATTAATCATCTGTTAGCAAGTTCTATTCTGGGACCACAGAGTTTACCTTCAACAGAGTCATTCTGGTGTCCTGGATTGCACAACAGATGTTTTAACGCTCAATTACATAAGAGTGAAAACTTTCATTAAACACTGCACAATCCAATTCTTTACGCCTACTGCATAAAATATTCCATTCAAAATACTGTCTTCAATCTTTTATAATATGTGTTTTGACTCACCACCTGACAGTGAGGACCACTCTCAGGTCCACATTATCCATTTAGACTTTGTAAAGGTTTAGGCAGCATGATTATATGTAATCACTGCTTGTTATATACCAAATCTGCAAATTATTCCACCTCATAGCTATTCTTGTTCACTGCATCCTAAACAAAATTCTTCTAATTCAATTCAATTAAGACTATGTCTACCCTTCAAGACATCACAGAGACCATTAGCACTGCACAAAAATGTCTACATGCACCTTTGTTCAAAAAGCACAACTTCTTAAACTCACCATGTACTCCACTCTGTTCTCCTTATGCACTCATAGGACCTGTGTGAAATCTCAAGATGTTTAGTCATTTCATTTACCCACTAGAATTGTTGTTTTCCCATAAATAACCTACTTGAGCAAGCTCTTAGAAGGGAACAGCTCCTAAACTCTAAACAACCTTTTCAATATGTGATAAAGTCCTTTAGACTGATTAATTTAACCCAAGCATTTCAATCCGTGTTTAGTTAAGAGTTCTCTGAGCAGAATAATTTTTTCCTTCATTTTACAAGTGTCAAGGATTCTGTTTATTCCTTATCTTACATTCTGTCGTTTTTTAGTTGAATTTAATTGAAATTTATTAACTGATGTTATTGTCAATTCCAAGAAGAAATTTTGGCTAATTTGTTTACAATGTGTCATAAACTTAATTTGACCTGTTTATGATGTTTATTTGTCCTGCTTCCTTCGGCTTTTCCCTTTTCAGAAGTCACCACAACGAATCATCCTCCTTATTTACTCCTAGGCCTTCGTCAGACCTACGCCTCACTTCCTCCAAGACCACCCCTACTCCATTTCTCTTTCTATCCACACCCTGATAAAACAGTTTGAGCCCAGCACCACTGCTACGAGCCTTGCTACTCTTCCACTTGGTCTCTTTGACACTTCAACCATTTACTTTCCTTCTCTGCATCATGTCAGCAGCTCTCTGTCAGCAGCTCTCCACCTTTGCCTGTCTGTTCAGTACGTTTCTTATCAAGTTACCTCTGTCCCTCGCCCGCTCAGTGAGTGGCTGTCTGCCATCTTCATCTTCCTACACAGCGAGCTGTTCCAACAATACCTCCAGCTGACTCCCTCTGACTCCACCTCTCGGTTAATTACTGCTCCTACACGGGATGTCCCCCTCTGGCCCTCTGGCCTTGAGTTTCAAACCATTGCTGCAGATCAACTGTTCCAGAGGTCACTGCCTCCTCCTTTATCTCTGACACTGATTGAACACACAAATGTTTTTTGACCTCGCTCTCTTATCCCCGTTTATGTCTGGCCTCCGACAGCTGTGGTCTAATCAGCTGCTGATTATTCTTCCTATTTTAAAAGATGTATTACATTTCTCTCCCAACATTCAGTGACTGAAAATGGCGTTGATATCTCCTCCTGCCAAGATCACCCCTAAAATGATTGAAATCATTCAGCCAACGACCTCCTCTCTGCTCACCCTTATTTTACCTGATCCAACCTCTGACCACCTGTCAGGCTGCTTCCCAGCCTGCCTGATGATATACCACCTCCAAGCACCTTCTGTCTCCTCTACAGTTCCCGTGAATGAACCCTAATAAACAGTGTGGTTTGTTTGCCTATCGGACTACTGAATTTTTCTGACCTCACCCACGTTTGGTCTTAACTAGGTGTTTTTCACAACTACCTGTCTTGACAGACTGTCCATCCATCACCTCGTTCCTTCTCACGCGGAATGTATTACAACAGAGTCCGTGTACCTCCCTCTTTTAAGCTGTATTCAGCTTACTTCAACGTTTTTTACTTCTACTGACTTATATCTGCTAATTTCTGAACATTGTGCTCCTTTCAGCTAATGTTTTGAAGATTCAGATATTTCTGCTTACATTTCAGATACTATTTAGCTGTTTCATGCCAATACCATCCAATTCCACCTTCCTTTTTAAATTGATCCAACTTTTACAGCCTAATTCAGGAAAACCAAGCTCTACCCACTTACTTCTGGTACTTTAGATTATTTCTGCTTGTTTTAGCTATTGGTCTGCTGGTCTTTAGCTAATTGCCTATGTTTCTTTTTGATAATTCCCATATGTCGTGCGCGTTTATACTAATTTCACCTTCAAAATTGTACCATATCGTTTAGATTGTTCACCAATATGCTCTTAACTCATGTATTGATCCTGTAGACTTTCCACAGGAGTCACATGTTTCTCCTTTATGAGTTCCACACCTGATGACAACGTTCACACACTCAGGCTTTCAAATCTTTTTTATTCTCATCCACAGCTCGCCCCGTTGTGATAAAACAATTCACAAGTCTGTGTTATGAGTACAGACTTGTCCTTGCCTTATACAACAGCGCCCCCTTCCGGTCAGGATATGGAAGCTCCACACACCCACAGACACACACACACAGAAAAAAGAGAAAAGTAACCCCTTGCTTCGCCCCCACACACAGCTCACTCCCCCCTCTTTTTTCCTTCTCTCTATTGTTTCGTCTCACTCAATGCCTCCGGCCTTGAAGCCTTTACACAACATAGAAAAAAACGGCGCAAACAAAAAGTATTACAACGTCCTACCCCTAAAGTAATCCCTGATCACCGGAAATTTGGCAAAACTAACTAAGTCCCAGACTTTCACATTTCCCTTTGAACTAAATTATTAATGGCACCTAATTTTATGGCCAATCAACAACCGTAGAGGAAGGCGCGCACCACGGCTCTGAGTCCCTGACTCGGTGTCCATTTATCTCGTCAGATCAACGGATTGGTCGCCACTCCCGCTGAAAAAAGGGAAATGTCGTTCACGTCCGACGTGAACTCCCGGCAGGCCCTTTCACCTTCCTCCGGCACGATTCAAACTCGTAAAACTAACTAAAACACTACCTAAACGTCAAAGAAAGCGTTCGGCGCTTAAACTCTCTGAATATCGAAACCCACTTCGTCAGAATTAACACGAATCACCGGAAGTTAGCTTAAATAAACCATCTTTATTTCCGGAGATGGCTGCATACACACTAACAGAGGAATTTGAATTTGGTTTGAATTTGGTTTGAATTTAGTTTACGGCCGAATAGCCAGTACTCCGGACCTTAAGGTCCAAACAGGTAACCAGCTTACCTGAAATTATCGGGCCCAGTTCCTCTGCGTGTACACCGCAAACCACCTCGATCCAATTCAGTCTAGGCCGCGTCTCGCTGCACATCGGGGCTCACCATCTGTTGTGGGCCGTTACCACGTCGTGTTCAAGACAGCTGAGACATCGCCCTCGGTATAAAAGATTTATTTGACAAACAGGAGTTACAGGTATT
>NC_056498.1:91466706-91473268 GCF_014905685.2 Nematolebias whitei
TATACATATATATTTATCTATATTTATTTATAGATATATATATATATGTATATAAATTAAAACTCTGATGAACCAGATTCTACAAAAACCTTACATTTAAATTTTTATAGGTTTTCATCATCATTTGATGTATTTGCACTCGTGTCTACTTTTAATGTTCATTTTAAATGTGTGGTTTCCTTTCTTGTTCACATATATACATTTTATTTTTAGCTTTGCTTTAAAGTTCTTGTTTTGTGATTTGTACATTCGTGAGTTAAAATAAAGTTGAACTGAAGGTCGTCTCTTTTCTTTAAACATGTTTGAGGGAAATATTCCTGATATCCAATAGTTTTGTGTCTTTTTATGATTTTCAGCTGAATTAACAGTCATTAAAGTGAAAACAGGATTTCATGATGAAGCTGGCACCGTCTTTTTTTTTTTTTTAATCTTCAACGCTCTGCTGGTCTCGCACGACACTGCCCGCAGTCACACAATCCTCTCCTCCGGAGAGGAGGAGGCTGGGAGGCTCATCCTCCCAGCTCCAGTTAAGCTGGTGACTCACAGAGGCTGTTCCAAGGCTCCAGCCGCGCGTAATCATGAAGGTCCGACCCACGCAGACAGGCGGGCAGAGACGGGTCTGCGACGAACGGTGGAAGCGATTTTAAAAAACCTTTTACGTGTAAAAAAAAAAAAATCATTTTTAAATCGCTTCAGCATTTTTTTTAAAACATT
Organism: Nematolebias whitei; assembly: GCF_014905685.2. Taxonomy (NCBI): domain Eukaryota; kingdom Metazoa; phylum Chordata; class Actinopteri; order Cyprinodontiformes; family Rivulidae; genus Nematolebias; species Nematolebias whitei. Next base: position 91,467,421 of record NC_056498.1, read on the forward strand.
TTTTGTATAAAAACAAAATATTATTTTATTTAAAAATCGCTTCCAGCGTCTGTCCCAGACTGTCCAGTCCGCCTGGCTGCCGGGTGGGATCGGGATTCAGCCTTCATGATTACGCGCGGCCGGGGTCTCGCAACGTCCATCTGCGAGTCCCCATCTCCAGCTTCGCAGTGACCTGCGGAGCTCTGAGCACACAAGGCTGGTATCCGGAACCCGAGCCTCCGAGTCGGCACATCGAAGGATCTTCCGCGGTGACCAGCTGAACTTGGAGCCGGGGAGATGACGCCCTGCCCGGTCTGGTGCTCGGAGGCTCCGGAGGGAGGATCGGGTACACCAGCAGAGCTCCATCCAGCTTGCTCTGAACTATGTTGTCGGTCACCAAGCACAAAAAATGCCAGCACATCAACATTAGACCAAGATGTTGTCAGTATTGTTTTTAAAATCTTTAAAATAAGTCCAGCCGCTGCTCCAGTCCGAGAAATTGCAAATGGCGGATTATTGTTTTGAAACGTTTCTGAAGGATCCAGTGACTCCGCCCCCGACCTATCAGTGACCGACAGTGTACTGACGTCACGTTTTTGTACCTCTTCGTACCGGTTAGAACCACAGAGCCAAGGGTACTGAAAATAGTAACAGGTGCTAAGTACCGGTACTAATGGAAAAGCCTCAGAACCGGGCCAAGTAGGGTCGAGTCGGCCCGTACCGGTACTAATGGAAAAGGGGCAATATAGTCGTTGTAGTACTGTGCGAACATGGGTCTGGTGGGACTGGATGTCAGTAGAATAAATCAAAACGTCGTCTAGGTACACAAACACAAATTTATTGATCATATCTTGGAGAACGTCATTGATGAGAGTCTGAAAAATGGCAGGAGCATTAGTGAGTCCGAACGGCATCACCAAATATTCGAAATGTCCAAAAGGGGTCTTAAATGCAGTTTTCCACTCATCTCCTTCCTTGATCCTCAAAAGGTGATAAGCGTTTCTGAGGTCCAATTTTGAAAAAACAGTGGCAGAAAGAAGTTGTTCTTGTACTGAGTTGATTAATGGAAGTGGGTACTTGTTTTTTATGGTTATTGCATTCAGACCTCGGTAGTCGATACACGGGCGGAGTGAACCATCTTTCTTGTCTACAAAGAAAAACCCCGCCCCTAATGGGGACGTTGAAGGGCGAATGATGCCAGATTGTAATGATTCGTCTAAATACTTTTGCATAGTTTCTTTCTCGCTCTGAGAGAGGTTATATAGGCGACTTGAAGGGAGAGGGGCTCCCGGCAACAGTTCGATTGAGCAGTCGTATGGGCGATGTGGAGGTAAAGATAATGCTTTATTTTTACAAAAAACGGGCGCAAAATCATGATAAACCCTGGGTATTTTTGACAAATCAGGTGGAGCGGAGGTCACCTCCTTTATTGTGTCGGACGGAAAACTAGCAGACCTTAGACAGTTCCTTAAACAAAATTCGCTCCAAACACTGACTCTTTTCTTCTGCCAATCAATGATGGGGTTGTGTTTTACCAACCATGGATAGCCCAAAATAAACTGCGGTGAGGGAGAATGAAAAACCATGAACTCACCCAGTTCTCTGTGATTTCCGGAGATGATGAATGGTAAGTCAGTAACCTCCTGGGTGATAGTGGTGATGTTTTTTCCCGTGACTCCAGCCACCGGAATGGGGTAAGGAAGACTTCTGGTAGGTATTTGAAGCTCATCTACCAAATCTTGAGAAATAAGGTTCCTCTCAGCTCCCGAGTCAATGAGGGCCTCAATGGAGTAGTGTCTCTGTTGAAGCATAATTCTGGAAGGAAGACAAAAACGTGAATCAGGGGCACAACGAGCTTCACTCACCAGGATCCCCTGAATGGCTGGTGAGTGCTGGAGTTTAACTTGTTTGGGCAAGATCGCACAAAATGTCCTCTCTTTCTACAGTAGAAACATTCACGTGCTGCTAATCGTCGTTGCCTCTCCTGCAACGTGAGTCGGGTTCGTCCGATCTGCATTGGCTCAGGCTCGGAGTCATAGTGAGTGGTATCAGGTTGAAACGTGGGTCCTCTGATAGCAGGAAACGCTGGAGGAAAAGTTGACCCGGAAGCCATCGGTTCCGCTTGGCCCCGCCTCTCTCGAAGGCGATTATCGATCCTGATCGCCAAACGGATGAGATCATCCAACGTCTCTGGCTCATCTCTAAGTGCCAGTTGATCCTTTATTTGATCAGAAAGTGAATTAGAAAATACTCCCTTTAGTGCCACCTCATCCCACCTGGTTTTCTCCGCCGCAACCCAGAAGAGGATGGCGTATTCAGCCACGGTAGTTTGATCCTGTCTCATAGCCAACAGACGGCGGGACGTCTCCTCCTGGTGGACAGGGACATGAAACACACTCTTGAACTCCTTAATAAAGTCGTTAAATGATAGTGAAACCACAGGGTGAGACTGAAGGTAGGCATGAGCCCATTCAAGAGGTAAACCTCTCAATGAAGTAACGATGTACGTGATTCGGGATGCAGAGTTTGGGAACAGAGAAGGAGAACGTGCAAATGCTAGTTCACATTGGAGGAGGAAACCATTGAATTGTTCCGGGTTACCTTCAAAAACTGCGGCCGGCCGAATCTCCGGCTCACGGGGTTGTTCCGAGTGGGCGGTGCTTAGCGCTGGCAGCGCTAATGGTGGTGAGACGGCCGGCGTGGGTGGAGTTAGTGTTTCCATTCTATTTCCGATGGACTGAATCATTCCACCCACCGTTTCCAGATTCGACTGTGTAACCTTGTGTTGGGTAATTAGTTCCTGTAAAAGAGCTTCATTTTTCCTTACCCTCTCCTCAAGGGTGACCTGATCAGCATTCAAACCGTTCTTTGACATATTGTGGCCAGAGCAAACTGTTAAGGTCTGTAGGTGATGTCAAAGGCGAACGGTTTGAAGCAAGGACTAAACAACTTGAGGTAAAAAACAATATTATTTATTTGGTTCAGGTGTATCTGGTGAACTCAAACTCAGGATGGATCCATTGTCGTTGTTGTTCCAGGAGCATGAGAACAGGAGACAGGATCCGAATCCAACAACCCACGGTGGGATCAGGTGAGTATATTTACAAGTGTATTTACAAAAATCACCAAGGGAGCCGGGGTGGAGGTGAGGAGGAACCAGGAACCAGGTGAGGCACACAGGAGTGAAGGTGGAGGAGGAGAAACGCTGCTGTCATGCAGGGAGACCGATAAGGAGCTTGAAGTCAGCCAGCCAGTAGTCACAGGAACATGGAGCTTGGTAGAACTATGCCCTGGCACTGATCTGGAGTGAGGCTCCAGATTAAATAGCTCCTCCACCTGGTCCAGGTAATGAGCAGCAGCTGTGGAAAGATAATTAGAAGAACACAAACAACAGAGAAAGGAGGGGTAGAGGAGCCAACCTCTACAGTACCCCCCTCCTAACGATCGTCTCAGGACGATGACATCATCCGTTTCTCAGGATGGTCTCGAAAAAACGCCTCTATCATCCTGGGGTCCAGGATGAAAGACTTCGAGATCCATTACCTGTCTTCAGGTCCATAACCTTCCCAATGGACCAGGAACTGGAAACCCCTACCCCGTCTTCTGGAATCCAGGATACGGTCGATCCTATATGCCGGGTGGTTGTCGATCAAAAGGGGAGCTGGGGGGGAGCCGGTGGGAGGGTTGAGCGGGCTGACTGAAACTGGTTTTAAGTTAGAAACGTGGAAAGTTGGATGGATCCTCATGGATGGTGGCAACTTGAGCCTGACTGCAGAGGGGTTTATGATCTTCTCAATAGTGTAGGGGCCAATGTACCTGGGGGCCATTTTGCGAGAGGTGTCCTTTAGACGGATGTCCCTGGTGGAGAGCCATACTGATTGGCCCACCTTGTAGTCCGGGGCTTTGGAGCGATGTCTGTCAGCCGATTCCTTGTTCCGTCCGGCAGTCCTTGACAGTGCCTCTCTAGCCTGCATCCAAACTGTCCTGCATCGGTCCATATGATCCTTGACTGACGGAACCAGGATTTCAGTCTCCAACAGAGGAAATAGGGGGGGCGTGTATCCAAGGGAAGCCTCGAAAGGTGTCAGGCCAGTAGCGGATGAGGTTAGAGTATTATGTGCATATTCCACCCAGAGCAAGTGCTTTAACCAGTCAGATGGGTTCTTCTCAGACATGCACCTAAGGACGGCCTCCAACTCTTGATTGCATCTTTCCGACTGTCTGTTCGATTGTGGATGGTATCCGGAAGACAAACTCACAGTGGCCCCGATGGACTTACAGAACTCCTTCCATAATTGGGATATGAATTGTGGGCCTCTGTCCGATACAATGTCTGTGGGTAAGCCGTGAATCCTGAAAACCTCTCGTAGAAGAATCTGGGCCGTCTCAAAAGCCGAAGGGAGTCTTGTGAGAGCAATGAAATGGGCAGCCTTAGAAAATCAGTCCACGACAGTGAGGACTACGGACTTCCCATCTGAAGGTGGCAAACCCGTCACGAAGTCCAAAGCAATGTTTGCCCACGGTCTATCTGGAACTGGTAGTGGATGAAGTAGACCCGCCGGTGGTTGATTGTTGTTTTTATTTCGGGAACAAGTGGAGCAGGCCCTGACAAACTCCTTTATGTCCTTTGACAGTGTCTTCCACCAGAAATGTCTCGGTTGATGCCGGGATGACAGGTGAAGTGATGAGAATGAACCCAATCCAAAACCTTGTGGACAACACTCTTTGGAACGAAGATGGTGCCAGGTGGTCCCCCCCCCCCAGGGTCAGGTTGCTGAACTTGAGCCTTCTTGATCTCCTGTTCAATGGGCCAGGTGACAGTTCAGACCACACAGGCTTGTGGCAAGATCCCAGAGTCCTCCTTCTCTCGATCGGAAAAGGAGAATTGTCGAGACAATGCATCTGGTTTAATATTCTTGGAACCAGGGCGATATGTGATGGTGAATCTGAATCTCGTGAAAAACAACGCCCACCGGGCCTGACGGGGGTTAAGGCGTTTGGCGTCTTGTAAATACGCTAGATTCTTGTGATCAGTCCAAATGATAAATGGAAAATTGGCCCCCTCCAACCAGTGTCTCCATTCCTCGAGGGCTAGTTTTATGGCCAACAACTCACGGTTTCCGACGTCGTAGTTCTGTTCAGCAGGAGAGAAACGTCTTGAAAAGAAAGCACATGGGTGAGTTTTATTATCGTGGGGATCCCTTTGAGAGAGTACTGCCCCAGCACCAATATCTGATGCATCCACCTCCACAATGAACTGACGTTGGGGGTCAGGGTGACTGAGAATGGGTGCAGAACAAAAACGTTGCTTCAACTCACGGAAGGCTCGATCGGCTTCGGGGGTCCAGTTGAACTTGAGATTCGTGGACGTAAGTTGGGTGAGAGGGGCTGCCGTCTGACTGTAGTTCCGGATAAAACGACGATAGAAGTTCGCAAATCCCAGGAACCTCTAAAGTTGCTTTCTATCAGTAGGTGTAGGCCACTTCAGCACCGCTCGGATCTTCTCAGGGTCAGTGTGGTAGTGTCCCTCGTTAAAAATAAACCCAAGGAAAGAGACAGAGGTTACATGGAATTCACACTTCTCAGCCTTGACGTAAAGTCGGTTCTCTAATGCCCCTTTTCCATTAGTACCGGTACGGGCCGGTACAGCCCGGCTCTACTCTACTCGGTACGGTACAGGTTGTGTTTCCATTATGCTTTCAGTACCGGTTCCAGTGGGCGGGGTTCAAACTGACGTCACGGCCTCTCACCAGCTGGTGGCGCTGAGACGCAGAAACTGTTTTCAGTACAGGTTGAGAATTTATGTTATTTTGAAGTTGTGTGTATGTATGTATGCATGTATGTGTGTATGTACATGTGTATAAATATA
>NC_056498.1:91473368-91479834 GCF_014905685.2 Nematolebias whitei
AATCTGGTACCGAGTCAAGAAGCTGGGCCAGTATGGTTCACAAAACCAACACAGGCCATAGCTCTTTTCTCAACCGATGACGTCGACCAAGGACCGCAAACCTATGGTGTCTTACCCATAGACAGGTCCGACGACTCAGAAAGGGATTCGTTGGAGCTCCCCAAAGAGCAAGAACCCTTATCAGTCTCATCACAGATTGAACAGGTGGTCGCTCAAGCCGACGCTCTGACATCTGATGAAGAAAGGGACAAACTTCGCCAAGTTCTTTTAAAATATGAAAAGTCATTTTCAACTGACCCAGACATCATCCAACTTCAGAAGTTGGATCCTGCAATTAACTCGATGATACTGTATCTGACTGACCCAGACAAATACACTCCATCGAAAGGCGAACTGGATTCCAATCTCTTGGACCTTAAAGTCCTCTTTCAGCTGCGCAAACAGTTAAAACTACTCAAGGACAACCTAACTTTAGCTCATGGAGCGACATCCTCACCCGTGTTCGCGGTCCCCCATGACCGAAGGGGGGTGACGTCAGTTAGGGTAATGTTACCAGACGCGATAACGTGATTGAATCTGACAACTAAGGTGAGGTGAAGCAGTGAAACGATGTTTCTAGTTGCTTAATCACTACTTTTGTCAATGTTGAAACGTTGTTTTACTGGTTGCTTAGTCACTGTTTTTGTCGATGTTGAGACATTGTTTATTTGGTTTTGATATTTGTTTCTGAGGTAAGAATGAGTGTTGTATGTATTTTAGTTGGAGACTGTAAAGGACTTTGACTATGCCAACATGCAGTTCACTCGTTAAAACCTAATCTTTGCGGAGTCAATGTAGATTAATGCTACCTTAAGTACCATAATCTACATTGGTCTCACAACGCTTAAGCCGAACCTACTCGAACAATTCTATTAGGGGGGATAGCTAATTCTTTTTGATGAGTCTCGCCATAGACTCCAAAAACATTTATGGGGAAACCAAACACCCAATCTCAAGTCGTTCGTCTAAAAGGCAACAGACAAGTAAACCAACTATAGTGGCCATGTAAGTCTAACATAGACAAAGTTAGCGATAGTGGTATAGTTGGAACACCCTTCTATAGGTATAGACCCCTATAACTACCCTTTTCAGCATGTTCCACCCCTTAACTGGTAGCTGTAGCTGTTCCCAATCATAATAGCTTACACACCAGGTGCATATAGGTTAAGGTCTTGGGTAAAATCCCACTCATAAGCCCAACTAAAACCACTTAATTGCATGACACATAGAACCAGAACGGCACCGACTGGACGTCACCAGCGACAACCTTCGCTGGAGGAGACCTGCAATCCTGACGTTGGTTTCCAACCTGCATCCAGTGGCCGCATCTTCAGTTCAATCAAGGGAACCCCTCTGTATGCTGATCAATCAACACCTCCATTCGTTGTGGATTTATCGTTGTGGATTATATGACTTTTTCCAATGGATTACAGACTTTGTTTCCAAGGGGTTAAAGCATTGCTACAATGGAATTACCAACAACATTATGGAATTACCAACAACATTATGGAATTACCTAAACCGTTGTGGGATTACCTTCTTTGACTTTTGTTTTCCTCTTGCTGGATTACATCAAGCTCAATGACATTCCGAGGCGTAAGTTCATGTTGGAATTCATCCCCATGGACAGGCGATGATTTCCAAAGGGGGGACTGTAGTGAACTAAGCCTCAGGTCAAAACCTGACCCTGAGGACCTTCATGGGACAGAAACTGTTATTTCATTGATTTGAGTCCAGAAATACAAATTAAGCTCATCCAGAGACTTTCTAAGTGTGTCCTGCACTAATCAATTGAAAGAACACTCTCTTTTTATATTATCATTACTATTTTACAATATCTTGATAATCAAAGTGTGTTTAGTTCAAACCATTTTAAATGTTGAAGTGAACTACTCATTTTAAATCAACTGTGAAACAGTATTAATGATTTTTTAATCCTCATTCAAAGTAGAAATCAAGTTAATGTCTGTTACAGAATTACTCTGCAACAGCTTTTAACATGAGAATAAAATCATTACTCAGTTAATAAAATTGATTAGTTCACTGCAACATCTAAAATGGTTTGAACTAAGACACTTTGATTATCAACATTTGTAAGATAGTAATGATAATAAAAAGAGAGTGTTCTTTTCACTTGAATCTTCAAGAAAGAAAGTCTCAGGATGGGTGAACCTGTATTTATGGAGTCAAATACATGAAATGACAGCTTCTGTCCCACAAGGTTCTAAAGGTCAAGAGTTTTGACCTTAGACTGGGTTTCGACGTAGGCTTAGTCCACTACAGTTGTCGAAAGGAGGGTGACATTCGTTATCAACACACTTTTCCCTCATCCATATTCTCTCCATTTAAACTCCTTCATTTTCCCATCTTTAAACTTCTATCTTGCCAGTAATTAATCCAGATATCTTCAGAAATGTCTGTTGTTTAAAAAGCTGCAAGTGAGATATCATGGCCGTATGATTTCTCATTGCAAAGCTCATTAATTAAGCTGTGTTAATTGTAATCAATCTGCCAATTAATGTAAATGTGTGATGTGTTTTTAAATCGTTTAAAATAAACGACCCACTGTTGTTGGTGAGTCAGAAATTTAAACACGTCTCTGTCCACATTTACTCCACAAAGCACGATATGACTTAGTCCAGAAAAATGAAAGAATCCGTTTAAATAAAGGATAATATCGGACGCATATTATCTCATTACACTTGGAAAGATAGTCTGCTAACATATAAAAAAGCTCTCCGTAATGCTAGAACTTTATATTACTCATCTTTAATAAAGGAAAATAAAAATAACCCTAGGTTTCTGTTTAGTACTATTGCTAGACTAATTAAACGTCCCATTTCTGTTGAACTATGTATCCCTACAACTATAAGTAGTGACAACTTCATGAGATTCTTTATAAATAAAATTATTTCAATTAGAGAGAAAATTCAAACCATCCTTCCTTCTACTATCTCTAGTCCCCTGTCAAATGAGGCAACTTTAAAAATTTCACTAGAGCCTGATTTATGTTTGGACAGTTTTTGTCCTGTTGAGCTCTCTGAATTGTCAAAAATAATAATCTCATCCAAACATCCATGTCTGCTAGATCCCATCCCAACCAGACTGTTTAAAAAGGTATTCCCCCTAATTAATGTCCACATTTTGGATCTACTTAATTTGTCTTTAATGGATGGTTATGTACCACAGCGCTTTAAGGTTGCTGTGATTAAACCTTTACTTAAGAAGTCTGACCTTGATTCAGAAATTCTGGCCAACTATAGACCTATATCTAATCTAACTTTCATCTCAGAAATTCTAGAGAAAATAGTTGCAGGTCAGTTGCGTGAACATCTAAAAAAGAAATAATTTGTTTGAAGAGTTTCAGTCAGGGTTTAGAGCTTATCATAGCACAGAAACAGCACTAGTAAAAGTCACTAATGATATTCTCATGGCCTCAGACAATGGACTTGTGTCTATACTGGTCCTGTTAGACCTCAGTGCTGCATTTGATACAGTTGATCACAATATTTTACTACAGGGGCTTGAATATGACATTGGGATTACAGGAACAGCTCTAAAATGGTTTAAATCATATCTATCTGATAGAGTCCAGTTTGTAAATGTAAATAATAAATCTTCTTCATACACCAAAGTTAGTCATGGAGTTCCTCAGGGCTCAGTGCTTGGGCAAATACTCTTTACTTTATATATGCTTCCATTAGTTAAAGTTATTAAACAGCATGGGATACATTTTCATTGTTATGCTGATGACACACAATTATACTTGTCCATTAAACCCAATGAATCCAATCAGCTACTTAGACTACAAGCATGTCTTAAAGACATAAAACACCTGGATGACCCTTAATTTTCTCCTTTTGAACACAGACAAGACTGAGGTTTTGGTTTATGGACCTGAGCATCTTAGGAATTAATTTTTCAGTCTTTCTCCCTCCTTAGATGGCATTAATCTGTCCTCCAGCTCTAATGTTAAAAATCTTGGTGTTATTTTTGATCAGGACATGTCTTTTATCCCCCATATTAAAAATGTTACTCGAAATGCCTTCTTCCACCTGCGTAATATCACTAACATTAGAAACATCTTATCGAAAAAATTATGCAGAAAAACTGGTCCATGCATTTGTCACATCTAGACAGGACTATTGCAATGGTTTATTATCTGGGTGTCCAAATACTTCTTTAAAACATATTCAGTTGATCCAAAATGCTGCTGCCAGAGTCTTAACCAGAGTTAGTAGGAGAGATCATATTTCTCCAGTTTTAGCTTCTCTCCATTGGCTGCCTGTCAAATCCAGAATAGAATTCAAAATCTTACTTCTTACCTACAAAGCTCTCAACAACCTAGCTCCATCTTATATTACAGATCTTATTGTTCCATATTTTCCTAACAGAGCACTTCGCTCTCAGACTGCAGGTTTACTTGTGGTTCCTAGAATTTACAAAAACAGAATGGGAGGCAGATCTTTCAGTTATCAGGCTTCTCTCTTGTGGAACCAACTTCCAATCTCTGTCCGTGAGGCTGACACATTATCCAGTTTTAAAACTAGGCTTAAGACTTTCCTTTTTGATAAATCCTATAGTTAGGGTCGGCTTGGGTTTCCTGAGCTGTCCCTTAGTTATGCTGCTATAGGCTTAGACTGCTGGAGGACAAACTGACCACAACTTCCACTCTGCTACTGTCTTTACTTACTCTGCTCAACATTTGTAATAATTTTTTCTATCCTTATCCTCCTATCTAAACCATGTGCTTTTTTTTTGTCTTTCAGATCCACCTGGACCTATACCTGGACCTACCATTCTGTGTTCGTTTGTCTCTCCTTCCTGTCCTCAAACCAGCCGATCAAAGCAGATGGCCGTTTGTCCTGAGCCTGGTTCTGCTGGAGGTTTCTTCCTTTTAAAAGGGAGTTTTTTCTTTCCACTGTTGCCACTGTGCTTGCTCAGGATGTCTGCTGGATTCCTTAGATAGAGAACTTTACTAACTGGCTTTTATGTATATGAATGTTTCTGTAAAGTGCCCTGAGACAACTTAGTTGTGATTTGGTGCTTTAGAAATAAACTGAATTGAATTTGTTGGAAGTGAGGGCTTGCAATTCTTTAAAAGGTAAAAAAAAAACACTGGGAAAGTGAAGGAAGGGGTACAACGTCCAAATTAGTGACAAAGTATGTACAAAGATAATGTATGTGGGTTTACATATTCAAACAGGTAATTTACACAATAAAATGGACTGTTATGCTCTCTGAACAGGTGAAATATAAAACGTGAACTTGGAAAAAACAAAAGCATCAAAGACTTAAGATTGATGAATAACAAACGAGATGATGCATTGCATCTCTTCAATAAGAGTATGTGGCAGAATGGAAATAAACAAACGTGTTTATAACATCCTGATCTAACCTAAATCTAACATGTTCTTTGCTTCTTCTTCCTTTACTTATGAGAAAAACTGCCAGGCAAAAGCTTGCTTCACAATAATTTATCTCCACTCAGTGATCTGAAACTACATTGAATTACATAAAAATATGAATAATAGTTACAGATGTCTGTATGATGTACAGATATCGGACGATATCGGCCCCGATTTCCTTAATTTTGGGAAATCGTTTAATTCATGCATGAGAAACCGATTTTACCAATTTTTTTAGTTTTAACAACAATTGTCTGAACTTCATTTATACTTCGGAGCACTACATCATGGCCAGTTAAAATAAGTTTGTATTGTTTCTAGGATATTGTTCAAGGGCATGTTTTTCAATAAAATAATGCTGGAAAATTGAAGGTGCATTGTGACCTTATAACACCTGACAGTTTCGCTTATAAAACAAAATCCATATCGGCCAAAATCGGAATCGACAGGCAAGACTTTTTAGAAATCGGTGATCGTCCAGAAAACTGCAATCGGTGCACCCCTAATTTATTTGTTAATTTTTAGGCATCTTGATCTGGGACCTGAGTCCAAATTTCATACCATAAACATGCTGGTAAGACAATAAAAATCCTTGAATCCTTCTAAGCGTGAACATGCGCCAAAAGGTCCGGAGCTGTTTCCGTGGCCCATTGGGACTTTTTTCATCCAGACTTGGACTCAAATCGACACCTATGGTTCCACGCCAGTCAACAGAAGATCTACCTCCCCCACCCCAATGCACTTCGGCACGCTCAAGAGCTGTAATGAACCAGACCAGAACTGGAGCAGAACCAGACTTCCAGACCCATCTGTGAATCTTGAGAGCATGCCCACGTGGACCTCCGAGCGGACTCGCACGGCCGAAGGTTCGGTGCTCCATCCGGAGACAACGAGACATTTTTCGTCTTTCAACCAGCCAAATACGAGCCGTCAGTGGACACGCGTGGCCGAAGGTCCAGTGGTCCACCTGAAGCCCAATGGCATATTTTTCATGTTTTTCAACCTGCCAATGACGAGCC
>NC_056498.1:91479844-91483977 GCF_014905685.2 Nematolebias whitei
GCCCAATGGCATATTTTTCATGTTTTTCAACCTGCCAATGACGAGCCATCAGTGGGCGCGTGTGGCCAAAGATCCAGTGGTCCATCTGAAGCCCAACGCTAAGTTTTTCACGTCTTTCAACTGGCTGATAAGGACCTCCGAGCAAGGACATGCTGGTAAGTAAAAATTAGTAGCTACATATAAGTATGTTTTTAAATTTACCATACTTGCCAGTGTATAAGTCGCTATGTACCCCGCGGTTCATATGCAGGAGCAGCTAATTTATGTATTTTTTCATAATTTTCATCCATCCATCCATCCATTATCTTTTACCTGCTTCTTCCATTTTGGGTCACGGGGGTCGCCGGTGCCCATGTCCAGCAATCACTGTGCGAGGGGCAGAGTGCACCCTGGACAGATCGCAAGTCCATCACAGGGATACATAGAGACAAACAACCATTCACTCTCTCACTCACACCTAGGGACAATTTAGAGTTACCAATCAGCCTAACATGCATGTTTTTAGTCTGTGGGAGGAAACAGGAGTACCCGGAGAAAACCCACGCATGCACGGAGAGAACATACAAACTCCAGCCAGAAAGGCTCCCTGGACCGGGACCTGCTCGCTGAGAGGCAGCCGCTCTACCAGTTGCGCCACCGTGCTGCCCTCATAATTTTCACAATTTATATTTTTATATTTTATTTTGACAGACTTTCTGCCATCTCGCGGTAACTTCCTGCTGCTGACTAACATTTTCCTTTGACAGGGCTGGGCACTCATGGCTCCCAGCACCCACCCCTCTTTAATAATCTTTAGAAAGATGATGCCAAAGTGCTTGTGTTTAGTCATGATATGCACTATGTTTGGCCTAAATCAGACACAGTAAATCAAAGCAAACACCTCAACCAGTAATCAGATCTTTAGAATAAAGTTTCACTGCATTGCATATGTGGTTTTCAACTTAAGTTCAGGAGACATCCGGGAAGAATATAGTTTCCTAGCATAGATGTGAATCTTCAGGACAAAATAAACTAATCTAATCAACTTTACTAATTGGCTTTTTTAAGTATGTGGATAATTCTGTAAAGTGCCCTGAGACAACTTTGTTGTGATATGGCGCTATATAAATAAACTGAATTGAATCATCTACTCCAGCTAGAATTGGTCAAGCTTGTCTTGAAGCTTAATTTTGGTGCTACTAAACTGTTCTTGGGTCTTCAACCTTTGTTACGAGGTTGAAGATCCAAGAACATTTTTATTTACAATGACATTGAGCTGATCAGCCCCCCCGCCGCTGGCGGACGTGCCAGCTTACCTCCGCTGCGCTCCTCACTTCCCTGCCCGGAGATATTGCTTCAGACGCCGGGGAAAACGTGCTGGTCGGCTGGTGAAGCTGAAAGCTCTGCACGCTGCATCTTCCTCTTCAGCTGGCGGTCATGGTCTCCAGCTTCCCGCGTGCCCGGACAAGGCAACCAGCGGGAGTTGTCAGCCATTCCGCAGCCCGGACCGACCTGGAGGGGCTGTTATTGAAAACCTGTGGCCATTAGCACGCGCTAACTCCACCGCTGCTGGCTCCACTTTGGACAGTATCCGGATGTGTTTGGTCAACGCAAGATCTGTTACCAACAAAACTTTTATCCTCAGGGATTACTTTCAAGAGCACGATCTGGACTTTCTGTGCATCACAGAGACTTGGATGTCTCCGGGTGAGTCCAGCGCCTTGACGGAATTACTGTCACCGAACAGTCTGCGTTTTAACGCCCCGCGGCCATCAGGCCAGCGCGGTGGTGGATTATTAACAATATTCAAATCAACTTTTGACTGTAAACAACTGCCCATCCCAGTTTCCCGCGCCAGCTTTGAGCTGAGCGTCTTTGAACTCGGACATTCACCTGCGACGTTATTTGCACTTGTCTACCGCCCACCTCTGTCTAAGGATTTCATAAATGAGTTTTCTGACTTCTTGGCTGAAATCACACCAAAATATGAGCATCTTTTCATTATTGGGGACTTTAATTTGCACATGTGCTGTCCTGAGAAGCCCTTGGTTAAGGACTTTTTAGATCTATTGGACTCATTTAATTCAACTCAGCAGGTAAACGGTCCCACCCAAGAGTGTGGACATACACTGGACCTTGTTTTAACTCATGATGTGTCTGTTAATAATATTGTTATTGGTGATAATGTTTTTTCAGACCACATGCCAGTCTGGTTTGAGTTCACCCTCCCCCATCTAACTCCTAAGCCGTGCATTCCTGCACGTTGCACTCGGACCATTAACCACTTCACTGCCGCACGTTTCACAGATGTTTATAACTCTGAAATGATCATTCAGCCCCCAGTGTGTCTCACCACCACTGAGGAGCTGACATCCCAGTTCAACTCTGTCTGCTTAAAGACTTTGGATCATACTGCACCTATTAAAACCAAAAAATCAAAACTCAGAGCAGAACCTTGGCTGAGTGACGTCACCAAGGCCACTAGGCAGCAATGTAGGAGGGCGGAGCGAAAGTGGAGGAAAGACAGGCTGCAGGTCTCTTTCCAGATACTTAAAGAGAGTTGGCGCTGTTATCAGAAAGCAGCAAAAGCTGCTAAATCCAAATACTTCTCTGATATCATAACCGCAAACTCTCACAACCCACGTGTCCTCCTATCCACCCTAAACTGTTCTCCACCTCACTGAACCATCACCTGTGGAAGCCTCGACTGAGCTGTGCGACAACTTCCTACATTTCTTTGTGGAAAAAAATTGCGACCACCAGGGCTCTCATTTCCCCTCCAACTTATGACCCATCCATCCCACCTCAATCTGTAGCTCCTTTTGACCATTTTGAACCCATCACTCTATCTTCTCTAGAGCAGGTCATGTGCAGCTTAAAACCTTCTGGCTCCCCCTTTGATGTGGTCCCCCCTTGACTACTAAAGGAGGTTTTTCCTACTCTAGGTCCGTCCATTCTTGCCATAGTAAACAGTAGTTTATCCACTGGCGTGGTGCCAAAATCCTTTAAACATGCTGCTGTCCAGCCTCTCCTGAAAAAACCAAACCTTGACCCCTCAGTCGTTTCCAACTTCCGGCCTGTCTCCAAACTCCCACTTGTTTCTAAACTACTGGAGAAAATAGTCGAGTCCCAGTTGAAGTGCTTCCTGGAGGATCACGCCATCTTAGAGCTTTTCCAATCTGGCTTTAAACCTCTCCACAGTACTGAAACTGCTCTGCTGAAGGTATTTAACAACATCCTCAGATTCACAGATACTGGTGATTCTGTGCTGCTTGTCCTGTTGGACTTCACAGCCACCTTTGACACCATCAACCATGAGATCCTCATTGCTAGGTTGGAGCAGTGGGTGGGCATCACAGGATCAGCCCTCAATTGGTTCAGATCTTACCTCACTGACAGATCCTTTTGTGTCTCCATCAAGGATTTTAGTTCCGCAGAGGCAGAGCTTAAATGGGGGGTTCCGCAGGGGTCCATACTGGGTCCCCTCCTATTCTCTTTATACCTGCTGCCGCTTGGTGCTATTTTCCGGAAACACAGCATGCCCTTCCACTTCTATGCCGATGACTGTCAAATTTACTTCCCCCTAAGACACAATGGTACATGCTCTATTCAACTGCTGCTCAACTGCCTGGCTGACATCAGGGACTGGATGGCTTTAAATTTCTTAAGTTTCAATGAAAAGAAGTCTGAAGTCATGTTGTTCCCTCCCAACGACATGATCACAAACCACTGCATCGACCTTTCAGCTCTAACCCTGTCAGAAAAACAAAGAGTCACTAATCTGGGCGTGATAATGGACCCTGAAACTTAACAATCATGTAAACATGATTGTTAAATCATGCTTCTTCCAACTGAGGTGGCTGTCTAAACTGAAGCCCATATTGTCCAAAAATAACCTGGAGACAGTAATACATGCATTCATTACATCTAGTCTTGATTACTGCAATTCACTCCTGTTTGGTATCAGTCAGACCTCCATTGCACGACTACAACTGGTCCAGAATGCAGCAGCCCGATTTTTAACCAGTACAAGCAAAAGAGAGCACATTACACCAGTTTTGGCCTCACTGCACTGGTTACCGGTTCACTTTCAAATCCAGTTCAAAATACTCATATATGTCTACAAATCACTGAACAGTGTGCCCCCCCCCCCC
>NC_056498.1:91484077-91488219 GCF_014905685.2 Nematolebias whitei
TCCCTGAGGTCAGCGGACCAGTTGCTCCTCACAGTTCCAGGAACTCGTCTTAAGCGCAGAGGTCAAAGGAGGCCATCTTTGTGAAAAGAAATCGTCCATCATTAAACAGGGGTGGAGGCCTCCGGGTTCAACTTTCCCCTCTTACAATGCTGTGATTGCTAGTATCACTCAGCCCTCTGTGAATAGTAAACAGCCATCAGTGTGCTAATGATCCATTGTTAGGCTGATGGTCCTTCTTGAGCATGTGGTCAGCTGGTTTTGGTTGTCAGCAGCAAACTGGTTGATCCACTCTGAGAAGGTGCTATTTAAGAGACTGAGCTGAAAACAGCACCTCAGACTGAGGAAGTCTCTTGGATGAGAGATGAAACGTTTCTATATTTTTTTGCTTTGTTTTTTTTTTGAATGTCCAGAGGACCAGATTGAACTTTTTTGGATTCCTGAGATTTAATTTTAACCCAGGTGTCATCAACATACCTGAACCAATGACTTGGTGGTGTGCCTGAAAAGAACATCATGGCTCTCTTTTCTACCTCCTCCATGTACAGGTTGGAAACAATAGGAGAAACTGGAGACCCCATAGTACACCCATGTTTCTGCCTATAATATTGCTCCCCATATGTGAAGTAGGTTGACTGCAGGCACAGTTTCAAGAGTTGACACAGTTGCTTGTGGAAAGCGTGGTCCTGCTGCTCAGAATGGTGTCTGATTTTAATCTTAAACTGACCACCTCTACTGCATCATCAACAGGAATGCACGTAAAGAGTTATGTGACATTTTTTTGGAATGTCCAGAGGACCAGATTTAACTTTTTTAGATTTTTCTACCTGGATTATTGAGCATGCATCAGGATATTTACTTATGTAGGTTAACAAAGATGTTGAACGACCTGTTAAAATACACCAGAATGCAGGATATGGCACCTACTTTATTCAAAATTTTCTGGGTGAGGACCCCCAGAACCCCCACTAGTGTGTCCCCCTCACTCCACACATTATCAATCCTTCTGACGTCAATGGCCACCACATTGTTCAAGCCAAGAGCCATTGTCAGCACTGGGGGCTAAGCACCCCTTAAGGTCAGATTCTTAAGCCCCCAGTATACTCCCGCATATGTCAGTCTGCAAAGGTCCGCGCGTACCGGATTAAGAGCTGAAGCGGACGCTTGCAGGGCATGTCCGCGCAAAGCTCAATTTTTACAACCACATACGTGTACTCGGTGTTGTACAATAAACTGCCCGGCGACGGACTGTTTTATATGCGACACCAATGTATAAAATTCCCCTTCTTCATCCCTGATTTGGGCTTTTCTTTTGTTTTTTTGCCAAAAGGCAAGCGATCTCTTCCTCTGTTGACTTCATGACTGAAATGGTGAGAAATGAAGGAATTTGTGACGAGCCAATTAAAATCAGGTCCGGCGTGGCTGCAGGAGGGTCTGGAGAGTTCCTGGTGGGCCTTTCTGATGTGTGGGCTGCAGGGCCAGCGCTCCCTGGTTTTTTTTTTTTTAGAACTTTTTATTAACAACATATAAACACAAAACACAGCTGCAGCTGGGGCTGCCAGCTCTTGTTTATTTATTTTTTATTTTTTTTACCTGTCAATCAATCCAGTAGGCATGTCAGCAAATGAACAGTCGGCGAACTCAATTTGTCTCGAAAGTAAACGCCCCTTGTCTGTGGAGCTGCTGTGCAGCCGCTCAGGGTGGACCCTCGAGCATGAAGTCTCAACCCTCTGCGGACAGTGCGCACAGTTTCCGCGCGGACTGACAGGACACAGGAGTATACTGGAGCCTTAATAAACAGATGTGTTCTGGATGTGTTGGACACTTGAGTCAGGGTGATTGCAGACAAACGTCAAAAAACTAAAAGTGAGTTGAGAGCAGCATAGTAAGTGGTAGTGGTGTAACGATACACGTGGGTGTATTGAACTGTTTCGGTACAGCATGTTTGGTTCGGTCCACGTGTGTACCGTTTCAGTTGTTTTTTCACTCATTAAATCTTATTAGCAAGAAATTATGTGCAGCGGAACTTAAGTTCCTAAGCGTGTTTTAGCTCGGCTATATTTATTGTTGCAGTCTTGCAGCACGCGTAGCATTAGCAACCTAGCAAGCAATGAACAAGTGTGAGCTTGAAGACCCTTTCATCTCGTTGCAATCTCCTGTTTGGGAACATTATGGCTTTCTTGTTAAAAATCAACAATGGGAAAAGACAAGTGCAAATCCAAAGCTGTGTGTCGATGTTGTTTCACGAAGATTGGATCCGCAGCAGGCAACACGTCTAACTTGTTAACGCACTTGAAACAACATCATCCAAATGTGAACGTCTCTTCTACAAGGAAGAAAAGATAGACAGATAACAGCAGCATCTAAACAATCTTTATCAGGTAATTCAGAGCGATCCAAAGCAATAACACAAGCTGTAGGATTTTACAAAGTTCTGGATCTACGCCCGTATTCTGTTGTTGATGCGCTGGCTTTAAGAATATGATTAAAGTTTTTGAGCCCACTGCCTACGACTTCCCATCATGTCTATACTACTTCAGTCAAAATGTTGTACCAGCACATTATGAAAAAGCTAAAACTGATCGTCTACAAGCCCTGGAGCCCAGATTTAAAACTCTGCCACATATCGATGAAGATGAGCGAGAGAATATTCATCCACTTCATATCAGAAATGATGAACGTGCAAAAAGAAGTAATGTTATTGTATTATTGTGATCTAATTACTCCGTTATTCAAAAAGTTTGTTTACTTGCTGACTCAACTTCTTCTAGTTTCAACTGTGCTTGGTGTAGGGCTGGGCGATATGGCTCAAATATAATATTGTGATATTTGTGAGCATTATGACAATAAACTATAAATTTTGTGATATAACAAAAAACAAACAAACAGAAATTAGCTATTCATTTGACAAAATTAACTTAAAGTGTCGCTTACTATAAAAACTAAAAAAACAACAAGGGTTACCCTGATGTACTTTATTTAGTAAAGTATTCTGTCTCAAAGTATAAAAATAAAAAGTAAAAATGGTAAATGGACTGTACTTATATAGTGTCTTTCTATCTTATTTCAAGCTACTCAAAGTGCTTTACACTACAATCTGTGTCCTCATTTACCCATTCATACAGCTCTCTACACCTATACAAAGCTAACTGAACAAATCATTCTAATGAGACTAATCAGAGCTTTAGCTCACATTCATACACTGATGGGCCACACATCAGAGGCTATAAGGGGTTCAGTGTCTTGCCCAGGGACACTTCATCATGTGACTGCTGGCGGATACGAACCCCCAACTCTCTCATTGGAGGACGACTGCTCTAACCACTCAGGCACAGCCGCCCCCTTCTGATCCTTCATTTATTTAGACTGAAAAAGTCTGCACAAAATAAAGAACAAAATCCACCACAAAAACTAAAGTGCAGGTGCAGTTCCCTCCAAAAAAACTAAATAAAAGAAAGCTTAAAATCTGTTGAGCATAATGTAACATACAACAAAAAATATGTTGCATTTAAATGAGCTATAACTTCCAGAAATTGTGACAAGGTGTCTTCAGCTGACCCTGAAACTTGTGCTGGTGTTTAAGCTTTCTCTGTTCCTGCAGGAATTATTCCATTTCTCTGACTGATCCGTTTTTGATTACTTGGCTCTTTTCTTGGTCCATGGACTGTGGAACCTTGGCTCAGGACACACAGCTGAGCTGCGTGTTGTTTGGAGCAGCGTGAGGGAAGAGGCAAACTGAGAAATGCCTTTAGCTTTATAGCTAGCTAGTATTGTGCGCCATAGATATCATATAAACACTAGATCCCGCATTGACCGCTACTGCCTATTGGCGATGACGAGCTGTACAGCCACCATATTGAAACGGTCGCCCGCTCTACTCAATGTAATCTGTTTGGCAGGTGCCATGATCTGCGCGTTTAATCAGTCATAGCTGAATACTAAACTCATTCTCATGATTTTTAACCTCTGTAAATCTTAGGCGTACAGCCATTAATGCTGAACACATGGTTCAGTGTATTTAACTATTCTTGGTGGGGTTAACATTAACACTATTCTATTATTCTTATGACAAGTTTTGCAAAACTCAGTCACTCATACACACACACACACACACACACACACACATTATGTATATATATATATAT
>NC_056498.1:91488319-91488786 GCF_014905685.2 Nematolebias whitei
GTTTAAGGGCCCGGAGATCACGAGCATCCAGTAGAGTTTTACGGCCTTGACCCTTACGCACAGCGATTGTTCCAGATTCTCTGAATCTTTTGATGATGTTATGCACGGTTGATGATGATAACTTAAAAGTCTTTGCTATTTTACGCTGGGTAACACCATTCTGGTATTGCTGCACTATCTTTCTGCGCAACAATGGTGGAATTGGTGATCCTCTTACCATCTTGGCTTCTGAGAGACACTGACACTCTGAGAAGCTCTTTTTATACCCAATCATGTTGTCAATTGACCTAATTAGTGTTAATTGGTCTTCCAGCTGTTCGTTATATGCTCAATTTCCTTTTTCCAGCCACTTATTGCTACTTGTCCCAACTTTTTTGGGTTTTGTTGACACTGTGAAATTTTGAATCAACATATTTTTCTTTTAAAATGTTACATTTACTCAGATTAAACTTTTGATCTGTCATCTA
>NC_056498.1:91488886-91497129 GCF_014905685.2 Nematolebias whitei
GTCTGAGCTTGTGGAGCTTGCTTAGAAATGGCTTCCTCTTTGCACTGTAGAGTTTCAGCTGGCAACGGCGGATGGCACGGTGGATTGTGTTCACTGACAATGCTTTCTGGAAGTATTCCTGAGCCCATTCTGTTATTTCCTTGACAGTGGCATTCCTGTTTGAGGTGCAGTGACATTTAAGGGCCCAGAGATCACGAGCATCCAGTAGAGTTTTACGGCCTTGACCCTTATGCACAGTGATTGTTCCAGATTCTCTGAATCTTTTGATGATGTTATGCACGGTTGATGATGATGACTTAAAAGTCTTTGCTATTTTACGCTGGGTAACACCATTCTGGTATTGCTGCACTATCTTTCTGCGCAACAATGGTGGCATTGGTGATCCTCTTACCAATTTGACTTCTGAGAGACACTGACACTCTGAGAAGCTCTTTTTATACCCAATCATGTTGTCAATTGACCTAATTAGTGTTAATTGGTCTTCCAGCTGTTCGTTATATGCTCAATTTACTTTTTCCAGCCACTTATTGCTACTTGTCCCAACTTTTTTGGGTTTTGTTGACACTGTGAAATTTTGAATCAACATATTTTTCCTTTAAAATTTTACATTTACTCTGATTAAACTTTTGATCTGTCATCTATGTTATATTACGAATAAAATATTGACATGTGCCATCTCCACATCATTGCATTCAGTTTTTATTCACAATTTTTTTAGTGTCCCAAATTTTTTGGAATCCAGTTTGTATAAATATATATATGATGGCGATGTGTGTACATATAAAATAGATATAATTGTGTATGTATGTATGTGTGTGTGTATATGTATATATATATATATATATATATATATATATATATATATATATACATTAGGGCTGCAGCAACGAATCGTTAAAATCGATAAAAATCGATGATTAAAAGCGTTGGCAACGAATTTCGTTATCGATTCCTTGTGTCGCGCGATTATGCGTCTTTCATGGCGCTGCGGATCCGTTTCATTTTGTTCACGGGCAGTTCATTGTCAATGCTGACTGACTGAATAAAGTTTGAAGAAAAAAACTGCAGCGCAAGTTGAACAGAGCGAGGAGGAAGCACAGCAGAGGCTGTTTTCAAAGGAAATTTAAGTAAATTTTACAAATGACCAATGCAGAGAAAACTGTTCGACCTAAGTCCTCCATAGTGTGGGAGAACTTCACAAAGATAAAAAATGAGAAACATACAGCTTTGAAAATCGCCGACACGACACGGGAGAACCACGCTGATAAATGTAAACATGTCGGAGTCACGAGGAGGAGGAAGGACTCCTTCTAGGAGCTGCAGCTGATACAACTTGTCTCACTCCCAACTCGTGTTGCAGGTGAGTCTCTACAATTTAACACATTGTTCCGTTTCCAAGAGAGAAAACGTAACGTCAGTCTGTCTGGTAGACGAAGCTGCTGCTTGTTTGTTTGTTATCTGAATAATGACGGTGATAGAGAACGTGTGTGTTACGTTTTATTTAATTTAATTGGTACAAGCAGTGTTTAAATGTGATTTATAAATAAATCTTACACAAAGATAATAATTTAATGATTAAGCTTCAACTTTTAATTTGCTGGCAAAGTCTGAAGACACTGCAGGTATGGCAGGATGAATTGCATTTAAACAGGAATTAAAGTAATTTATTACATCTACTCAAATGTGTGTAAAGTATTTTATGTGTGTGTGTGTGTGTGTGTTTAATTTCTCTTTTAGCTACTTTTGCCTGAACCTAACACTGTAAGTGAAACAAGGCATTTCTTGAGTTGCTGTAAATTATGCTATAATATCCTGATGCATGCATATACTATGCTATAATACATATTTTACTCTCTCATTCCAGAAAACAACAACAAACAACAACAGCCTTCATGATGGACAGACATCATGGACACCACAGCAGCAGCTGTCTTCACTGAAAGCATCCTTAAATGATCGTCACTGACATGAGGCCTTTGTCGATGGTTGAAGACGAAGGCTTCACTACAATGATCCACACTTTTAATCCAGGTTACAATAATCCACACTTTTAATCCAGGTTACAATAATCCACACTTTTTTTTTTTTGCCAAAATATCTTTATTGAATTTTATCAGGTTTAACAAACACAACTCTAACATTCTACAAAAATAATACAGCAATGTATTCAAACCAAAATACTAAAAGCCAAAACAAAACAAACAAAAAACAAAGTGCCCCTCACAAGATTCTGATCATATTGCAACCTATTTCAAACTCCATATATCTTCTCCATATCAAGGTGTCAATACAACAATGTATACACGTATATCTTAAGAGAATTTGTTTAATTTAGAAACTGCAGTGCACACCTCTTTCATTCGCTTGTACTATCTTCTGACATGTTTAAGTCCTTAACATACCTAATGAAGGGGTTCCAGACACACTCAAACAAGTCCTGTTTTCCCTTTAATACATATGAAATCTTTTCCAGAGGTAGAGCAGATAACATCTGTCGGATCCATTGGTTGGCAGTCGGTCCATGAGTCTTTTTCCAAAACAACGATATACATCTTTTCCCATTAAGCAAACTCAAGTTAATAAATATCCGTTCATTTTTAGTGTAATGATGTTTTTCTGGGTACAGTCCAAATAAAAACAGCTTGGGATCCAGTATTATTGGTTTGGAGATGATTTCCTCAATTATATCCTTTATCTCTTTCCAAAACAACATAATTTTTCTACAGTACCACATACAGTGAGCCAGAGTCCCTTTGTCTTCTGTACATTTTGAACATACATCAGGTATCTCCCTGTTAAACCTGTTAAGATCTACTGGTGTTATGTAAACCCGCATTAACCATTTGAATTGGATCATTTTAAGACCTGTATTGATAGAGCTAGTGTGAGCCAGAGTACATGCTGCTTGCCAATCTTCCTCAGATAACTCTAACAATAAATCTTTCTTCCAAGCCTTAAGTCTGTCGTGAGATCCTTCAGAAACATTCAACATTAATGAATGGTACAACTCAGATATATTACCTTTTTTCAAACTGTCTTTTGTCAACATTTTTTCTAAAGTTGATTTGGCAGGCTTCGTCAGCTCATTATTTTGACTCATTTTTATGAAGTTTCTGAGTTGAAGATATTTAAAAAAGTGTTTCTTATCTAAGTAAAACTTATTTTGTAGATCCTGAAAGCTCATCAGTATGTCCGAGTCTGGTAAATAAAAATTATGAATTGTTTGGAGTCCTTTATCTTTCCACAGTTTAAAAGTTGCATCGGTTCTACCTGGTATAAATAATTGATTACCCCACACTGGACTAAACTGAGATAAACAAATTGGTTCATTTAAAAGTTTCTTTACGTCTCTCCATACCCTTATCATATTTTTAAGAAATGGGTTCTCAGTCTGTTTTAGCAGTTTAGTTATTGAATTTGAATATAAATATGAGGGGAGGGTCAATTTTAATCCATGAGTTTCCATATCAGTCCAATGTGGAGAATGATTAGTGTTATAAAACATCATAGACCTCAACTGCACAGCACAATAGTATAGATGAAAATTTGGACACTTCAATCCTCCACGATCATAAGGAAGATATAGCAGGGACAAACGAAGTCTTGACTTCCTATTGTTCCATATGAAATGTATCATCTTCCTCTTTATTTGCGAGAAAAATTCAGGAGGAGGTGGGAGGGCAATGTTCTGAAATATATAAAGCAACTTTGGTAATACATTCATTTTTATTATATTTATTCTTCCCATCATAGATATTGGCAGTGACATCCATCTTTCAAATGAATTATCAACTTCGTTCATTATGGATTTATAATTGGTCTCAACTACTTGTTTAAGTTCTGGGGAAATATGAATTCCCAGATATTTAAATTCCGTCACCATCTTAAATTGTGTTATATCTGAGGTTGGGCTAACTCTCTCATTTGAATTTAATAACAGAATAGAAGACTTGTTTTTATTGATTTTATAGCCCGATGTCTCACTAAATAATTTAATTATTTCCAAAATAATTGGTATTGATCTGCTTAATTTTGATATGAATAAGATCACGTCATCTGCGAACAGGGAAATCCTGTGTTCTGTATGTCCAACGGTGATTCCACTAAGATGGGGGTGTGTGCGTACTGCAATAGCAAATGGCTCTATTGCCAGGGTGAACAGCAAAGGAGATAATGGACAACCCTGTCTGCAGCCCCTTCTGATATTTATTGGTTTAGATATATTTCTATTAGTTATCATTTCTGCTGAGGGATTATTGTATAATATTTTAATCCATTTTACAAAATTATTTCCACATTCAAATTTTTCCAGAACCTGAAAAAGATATGACCAGTGAACCCTATCGAACGCCTTTTCAGCGTCTAATGATAAGAGAGCTGAGTCTGATGTGCCTTTGTTATAATGAATTATATTTAATACTCTCCTCACATTATGAAAGCCTTGCCTCCCCATAACAAATCCATTTTGATCATGGTCAGTTGTATTTGGTAAAACCTTTTGTAAACGTCGTGCTAACATCTTGGAGATTATTTTCAGATCTGAATTTAGTAAACTAATCGGCCTAAAATTTTCACATTTATTTGGAGATGTGCCTGGCTTCGGCAAAAAAGTAATCATGGCAGCATTCATTGAAGGAGGAAGATGGTTTGTGTGGAAAATTTCTTTAAACATCTCTAACAGTGGGGTCAAGAGTTTGTCTTTAAAAGTTTTGTATAAATCTATCGGAAGACCGTCCGGTCCTGCTTTTTTTCCAGATTTCATATTATCTATGGCTTGACCTAATTCTTCTTTTGTAATTTCTAAATTTAAATCGTCTTTGTTTGCTTCTGAAATTTTAGGCATATCTAAATTATTTAAAAAAGTATTTATGTCATCTAATTTTATACTCGTTTGTACTTTATACAATTCTTCATAATAGTCCTTAAAAGTAGCATTTATTTCTTGGGGATCTTGCAAAACTTGTCCTTTTGATATAATAGACGTGATTGGCTGTTTAGTTTCTAATTGTTTTATTTGCCATGCCAACAACTTGCCTGCTTTATCACCTTGTTCATAAAATGTTTGGCTGAGTCGCAGAAGACTTGATGCAGCTCTTGAAGCTGAATATTTATCATATTCTGCTCTCAAGATCAATAATTCTTTTTCTAGTTCTGGATCATTTCCCTTATTTACCTTAGCTTGGATTATTTTTATTTTATCCTCCAATTGTAGTCTAGTTTTTTCAGTTTGTTTTGTTTTAGATCCTGTATAACTAATAATATGTCCTCTAAAGAATGCCTTAAATGCTTCCCATTTTATACAGGCTGTTGTTTGTGTAGTATTAATTTGAAAAAATTCATCAATTTGTTTCCCTAAATATTCCACCAGGTTTTTATCTTGTAGCCATTTATGTTGAAACTGCCATCTCGGAGGGTCTCTTCTTAATTTATTTTCTTTATAAACCAAATAACATGGGGCATGATCTGAAATTGCAATATTGTCATAGGAGCAATCTTGAATTCTAAATTGTATTTCTTTAGAAATTAAAAAAAAATCTATTCTGGAATAAGTTTTGAAAGTACTTGAATAACAGGAGTAAGCTTTAGTGTCTGAATTTTTCTCTCTCCACACATCCACTAACTTCAGCTCTTTCATCAATCTGTAAATTGCAGCCCTGCAGTTATTATGTGACTGATCAATTCCAGTTGATCTGTCCCTACTTGGATCTAATGTACAATTAAAGTCCCCCCCCATCAAGTGTGATCCTTTAAGAGTTGAGAGGGTGAGAAGCAGATCATTATAAAAATTACTGTCATCTACATTAGGGCCATAAATATTAGTCAAAATTAAAGTTTCCGACATGAGGGAGCCTTGAAGTATTAGATATCTTCCCCTTTTGTCCTTTATAATGTTTTTAATTTGTAGTGGGACTGATTCATGTATTAGAGTCATCACTCCTCTAGACTGAGATGTAAATGGTGCTGTATATACATTACCCCTCCATCTCCTCCTCACCTTTAAATTGTCCTCATCAAGAAGATGAGTCTCCTGAAGAAACACAATTTTAGAGTCCATTTCTTTTAATCTGTTCATGACTTGTTTGACTTTTTGGAGGCGTTGCAGGCCCCTGCAGTTCCATGAAATAAAATTAAATTTTACGCTTTGAGGCATGTTACAACATAAGTAGTAGGTTGCTCTGTATTATAAAAAAAATGAGGCACAACAAAACTGGATGTTAGAACATACATCCAACAACACACAAAACACAACCCTTCCCTCCCTTCTAATTCCCTTCCCCATGTTGGGGGAGTCCCTCCCACGATCATTGTGTCTTCCGTTATTGCCAAAAACCAATCCACACCTAGTGAGGATCAGTAGAGCCACTCTCCTAGCTTAATCTACAAAAAATATAAATACCACTGTTACTGTTAACAGCAATTTTTGAACCTTGCCCACTGATATAGAATATCATATTAGGGACAACTTCTCATTTAAATAGTTATTATTACACTTAGGAACTTAGATATGTAACCTAATTAGAAACAAAAATATATACTAAATCAACTTAGATGTACCGCCTGAGAGAGTAAAAACAGACAAACAAATGTTACATAGATATTTTCAATTTTTTACCTCTCGACAGTCATTACTTTACATACCATCTTAGGCATCATTCTTTAATCATTCTGCGTGATCTGAGCCTTCTTGGATTTTCTTGAGAAACTCCTTCGCGTCTGCAGGTGTTTTGAAGGTCAGTGTTTTGTTTTTATAAGTCACCAGAAGCGTTGCAGGGTGAGTCACTCCGTTTCGAATGCCCAGTTTACGCAGCTCCTCCCGGATCGGGTCAAACTTTTTCCTCAGCTGATGCATCTCCGCGGCCAAATCAGGGTAGAAGCGAACCCGCTGGTCCTTGTAGTATACATCTTTTCTATCCCGTGCAGCTCGGATGACAGCCTGTCTTTCTCGGTAGTTGAGGAACCTCATTATCAGCGCTCTCGGACGCGAGTCGCCGCCGCCTCTCGGACCAATTCTGTGAGCTCTTTCTAAACTCACTGAAAGCTGCTGCGCTTCATTCCCCAAAGCTTCAGGTATCCACTTCTCCAAAAAAGCACACACATCTGGTCCCTCAGCACCTTCTGGTAAATTCACGAGCCTTAAGTTATTCAATCGGGACCTTGTTTCCAAGTCCATGAGTTTGTCTTCCATTGTTTTGTTTTTAGCCTGCAAGGCGCCCACTTTAGCTTTCAGATTAGCCACCTCGTCCTCCGCGGTGGCTATGCGCTCCTCTGCTCGGGACATACGTTCAGTATAATCTTTCATCTCCTTCTTCATATCTTGCAACGTCACCACCACATTATCAAGTTTCGAAGAAAACTCGTTTCTTAATGATTCCAGTGCGGCCAGTATTTGATCAGACTTACTTTTTTCTGACTCATTTCCTCCTTCTTGCGTAGCCATGCTTTTGTTAGCTTTATTAGCTTCTCCACGGAGGTTGTAGTCGGACAACTTTGTTTGTTTAGATGCCTCACTTTTTCCTTTAGTTGTTTTACTCGGGTTAGACATTATACCTTAAAGTGTCCCTTTTCCTCGCATAAATTTTACGTGAGCAGTAATTTCTTGTCCATTTTCAAACAGCAACAACGGAGCGAGGTTTAATGCGTCCTCCTACGTGTCCGCCATAACCGGAAGTCCATAATCCACACTTTTAATCCAGGTTACAATATTCCACACTTTTAATACAGGTTACACTCTTTCCTCAATGACACATTTTACAAAGTAGCTACATATTGTGCAGGTATAAAAATACATTTGTATATATTTTTGTGTACATTTTCTTAAGCTATTTGACTAACTTTTATTTTTTATTATTCAATATTTTACTAACAGAATAGTCAAATAGCAACCTGTTTTTTTTGCGAATTGCTATGTCAGTCAAATGTTCAATTTTTGAATAAAGAGGTGGAAATTAAAACTTTTTTTTCCCCCGATGTATATATGACAGTGATATAGATAGTGTGTGTAAATATATATATATATATATATATATATATATATATATATATATATATATATACATACATACATACATACATACATACATGCATACACACACAATTATATCTATTTTATATGTACACATATCACCATCTCATATATATATATATATATACATATACATACATACATACATACATACATACATACATATATATATATATATATATATATATATATATACATACATATATATATATACATATAC
>NC_056498.1:91497229-91498597 GCF_014905685.2 Nematolebias whitei
TTCTGTTAATAAATGACCCACTCGCTTGGTGAGTCAAAGATAATTAACGTCTCACGTCCACATTTCTGTTGAATTCAACGCACGAACATCACACAGCCCAGAAAGATGAGTGAACCCGTTTAATGTATGAATATATCTCAGGATATGTCATACTACATTATTGTTCCATATTTTCCTAACAGAGCACTTCGCTCTCAGACTGCAGGTTTACTCACAGTTCCTAGAGTTTCCAAAAACAGAATGGGAGGCAGCTCTTTCAGTTATCAGGCTCCTCTCTTGTGGAACCAACTTCTAATCTCTGTCTGTGAGGCTGATAAAACTAGGCTTAAGACTTTCCTTTTTGATAAATCCTATAGTTAGGGTCGGCTTGGGTTTCCTGAGCTGTCCCTTAGTTATGATGCTATAGGCTTAGACTTCTGGAGGACAAACTGGCCACATTTTTCACTCTGCTTCTGTCTTTACTTACTCTGCTCAACCTGTTTTGTATTTGTAATTATTTTTTTCTATACTTAACATGTGTTGTTGTTTTTTTGTCTTTCAGATACACCTGGACCTACCATTCTGTGTTCGTCTGTCTCTCCTTCCTGTCCTCTCAACCAGCCGGTCAAAGCAGATGGCCGCTTGTCCTGAGCCTGGTTCTGCTGGAGGTTTCTTCCTTTTAAAAGGGAGTTTTTCCTTTCCACTGTTGCCACTGTGCTTGCTCAGGATGGGAGACTGCAACGAAGCCAAGATTCAACTTGTCTGCTGGATTCCTTAGATACAGAACTTTACTAATTGGCTTTTATGTGAATGTTCCTGTAAAGTGCCCTGAGACAACTTTGTTGTGATTTGGCGCTATATAAATAAACTGAATTGAAGTGAATTGAATGCATTCTGTTTTTTTTTTGTTTTTTTTCCAGTTTATACAATCTAATTCAATTCAGTTTATTTATATAACGCCAAGTCACAACAGACGTCATCTCAGGGCACTGAATCTCAAACTTTTTGGAACTGAATTGTAATAAAACTGTATTTTGAAAATAAAATGGAAAAATAAGTTGCATTCGTAGAAAGAAAGGTGTAGTATGCACTATTTACCAGTTGAGGACACTGTCCAACCATTTTTGACCTTCATTAGCTTTTTTATTTTTTATTTTCTTTGTAAAAACAAAAAATAAACCAAAAATACCTAACAGTTTTGGGGATAGAAACAGAAATCTGGCAGCACTCATGGTAATCTAATCTAAAGTGGCTCTTCATGCAAGTTCTGCAGTCTTCGGCAGATCAGTGGATCCTTAAGGAGCTCTGTCTTGTGATTGGCTCAGAGGAAGGAAACAGAAGAGCTGTAGTGACACAGCCATGATGGTGAAACTTTAACTAGATCTGCCT
>NC_056498.1:91498697-91508067 GCF_014905685.2 Nematolebias whitei
TGTGTATATATGTATATGTGTATGTATATGTGTATATGTGTATATATGTATATGTGTATGTATATGTGTATATGTATATATATGTATATATATGTATATGTATATATTATATTATATATATGTATATGTATATATTATATATATGTATATGTATATATTATATTATATTTATGTATATGTATATATTACATATATGTATATGTATATATTATATTATACATATGTATATGTATATATTATATATATGTATATATTATATTATATATGTATATGTATATATTATATGTATACATATGTATATGTATATATTATATGTATATGTATGTATATGTATATATTATATGTATATATATGTATATGTATAATATGTATATATATGTATGTGTATATATTATATGTATATATATGTATGTATATATATGTATATATTATATGTATGTATATATGTATATATTATATGTATATATATATATATGTATGTATATATATGTATATATGTATATCCTGGTAGACTGACCTCGGCAACAATGTTCTGACCAGGAGTCACCTTCTAAAGCATTTCCTGAAGCTGCCAGTATCTTTATGGTTCTGTTTTGAGATATGCTTGAGATAAAGAGTTGTCTTTTGTCATGAGGTTGGTGTGCAAACCCAACCGCACCCACTTAGTACTCAAGGATCCTCACTCAGTGACTGACTCAGCAAAACAAATGTTTTTTGTGTGTGTTTGCTTAGACTGTCTGCTATCATTGTATTGAATTTTAAAAGCAACAATGCTTTGAGGTCCTGTCCACATGGGAACAGCGTTTTTTTTGGTTATGTAACAGTTTTAAGAGCCCATAAACCAGGGGTAGTGAACCTTTTTGGCTGAGAGAGCCATAAACGCCACATATTTTAAAATGCAATTCTGTGACAGCCATACAATATATTTTTAAACTAAACACAAATAAATGTGTGCAATTTATGTAAGACCAACACTTTTAAAGTACAATAAGCCTCTGAATTATTTTTAATAACATTGTTATGCTGTTGTTAATGGTGATAAATAAAGTGTTTCTTACCATTAATGTGACTTCTGGTGCTGCATTGTTTTGCTGATGGCTTTGTAGTCTGGTTGATACGTAGTGAGTTTAAGCTTCATGCAGGCGTTGAGACTTCCATCCATTAAACATAATCGTACGTTGGTCTTAATGCTCTTTAAATGTGAGAAAGATTGCTCACGTGCATACGTAGAGCCAAACATTGTCAGTATAGCAATACACACATGCTGCAGTGTGTGGTATGTGACGGGAAGTGCGTTCCAAGTTTTAACAATCAGCTGGTCCGCCGGTTGAAGTTTTTTCAATTCGCCCCACTTGTGTTGGCTCGTCAACTCTGCTTGCTGTGGTGCAAGTCTTTCCAAATCTTCATTCAGTGACTTAAACTTATTCATCCACATGTCTGAGGCCTTCAGGTCAGCATCTTGTAGCTCAAACTCTCTGACGGAGACACCGGGGATGTAACTTAGGTCGGCGCTGTCCACTGCACACTCGTGTGGATGGGTGATGAACTTAAAAAGATGAGTGCGCTCACAAAATTTTCCAAAGTGTGCTTTGAATGACTGCAGGAGATTAGATGTGAAGCCCACTAGCTGCTGAAGATCAAGATGTTGAGCAGGGTCACTTGCTGTGCATGCATCTTTAAACTCTCCCAGTTTTTCAAAGTGTAGTAAACGACCTGTTTCAATGTCGGCAATGAAGAGTTGTAGCTTGTTTTCAAATGCCAACACGGCTTGTTGAAAGGATAAGACTGTATTTTCAACGCCTTGCATTTTCACACTGAGCTGGTTCAGATGCTCAGTCATGTCCACGAGATAGTAGAACTTCAGGAGCCACTCAGTGTTAGCTAACTCAGGATGCTGGACATTTTTCATTTCAAGAAAAGTCCGGATTTCGTTCAGACAAGCTGCAAAACAACTGAGCACCTTCCCTCTTGACAACCAATGCACATTACTGTGCAGGAGCAGACCAGGATAATTATTCCCAACTTCTTCCAGCAGTGCTTTAAACCGGCGATCATTTAAAGCTCGGGCAACAATAAAGTTGACCACCTGAATGACCAGCGACATCACCTCACCAAGCTGCTCACCACACATCTGAGCACAAAGCGCCTCCTGATGTAGGATGCAGTGAAAACTTAGGATGGGTCTCTTTTCATGTTCATTAAGCAGTGCTACGAATCTTCTGTTTTTCCCCACCATGCACGGAGCACCATCAGTACACACTGAAATAAGTTTTTTCATCGGTAGATTTTTTTCTTTAGTGAACTCAGTGAAAGACTTGAATAAATCCTCCCCTCTTGTTGTCCCTTTCAGAGGCAAAACAGCAAGACTTTCCTCATGTAGTGTGTCACCGACAGCATACCTTGCAATCACGCTGAACTGGGATATATGGCTTATGTCTGTTGACTCATCCAAAGCGAGAGAAAATAATGTTGCTGCATTTATGTCTGTCACTTGTGTTGCCTCAATTTGATTTGCCATCATGATGGTACGATCATGAACAGTTCTTGCCGACAGAGGCATGTCTTTTATTCGTTTAATTATCTTGTCTTTATCCGAAAAGTCGTCAAAAAGTTCACTGGCAACATCAAGCATGAATGTTTTGGCATACTCATCATCTGCGAATGGCTTTCCGTTTCTCACAATTGCTAAGGCCCCAGCAAAACTAGCCAAATTCCAGTCACCTTGTTGGGTCCAAGCACGGAGTTGCTGCTGACTAGTTTGACTCTGCACAGTAGCTCTTCATATGCTTTCTTCCTGCTGTCCCCCACAGGATATTTTGATGCAAATGTAGCATGGCGTGTGTCAAAGTGCCGCTTTATATTTGAACGTTTCATCGATGCAATTTTATCATTGTATATTAGACACACTGCAGAACCTGCTCTCTCCACAAAAATGAATTCCTCTGTCCATTCCTGCTGAAAAGTACGATACTCCAAATCTCGTTTTCTTTTAGCCATCTTCTTCGACACGTCTTCGCAACTAGCTAGCTAGCTGCTATGAAGGAAATTTAATTCCTGACCACGTCACCCATGTACGTTATGCATCAGCCGATTGGCTCCAGCCACCCGTGACCATCTTTTATATTTTTATCGAGATTATTATTTTTTTATTAAAGATTTGTCTGCGAGCCAGATGCAGCTATCAAAAGAGCCACATCTGGCTCGCATGCCATAGGTTCCCGACCCCTGCCATAAACAGTATTTTTTTAAACAAAATTTCAGAATGAGAACTTTTAAATGCCATCTCGTGTCGTAGTCCCCATTCTTACCACTTAAGCCAAAATTGAACTTTTTATTACTACTTTTTTTTGTCGTAAATTTTCGTAGGTTAAACATAGATGTGTGGTATCTACAGAAACATCAGAATATTGGCTAAAAGCTCATAAAATACATTTATACAAACACCAAGCTAGGGCTGGGCCGTATAATTCATGATGATACAGGGAAAATAAAACTTGCCCGGGAAAATAAATATCATGATATGCTAATTTAATGGTGTAAATACGTCAGTGTTTCCCCTACCATTATACAAGCGGGGCGTCCCGCTCTGTTAACAGAACTGAGCGCACCACTCACCGAACTGAACTGTAAAACTACAGTAAAAATGATAGAGATGATATGTACAGTATGTATATATGTAGTGAACTAGATGACCTCAAATCTACCAGATGGACAGAGACTGTTATTTTCATTGATCTGAATAAGTCTGGGCCATCTGATGACTTTCTTTCTTGAATTAATCAAGCAGAAAGGACAATCCTCTATAATCATTACTGTCTTACAAATGTTTGATAATCAAATTGTGTTGGTTCACTCAATGCTTTACAGGTTGAAAAGAACTACTCATTTTTATTTTACATAAACAGTAAGTAGTGATTTTTGTTCCTCATTCAAAGGAGAAATCAGGTTAATAGGCATTTCTTGATTTTCTGTCTGAAATGATCCAAGTCGTAGGTGTGTGAAGGTTGAAGCTTCGGTCAACTGAATGTTTACTGAAGAAGAAATGTCATGTTTTACTATTTGAAAAGATTACCAAGTGTGAGACTCCACGAAGTCTGGCCGACTGCAATAATCTTTTCTGTATGTTGAAAACAATCCTTGACTTTTGATAATAACTTACGTCAAAAAACCACACCTCTTTCTGGTACATCCACGGATCAGAGGGCTCTAAATTGAACCGGAAGTCGACCCAAATAAAATGTGGCAACTTCCCAGTTCATGTAGAGAGAGTTGGAATGGAGAATGGAAAAGTTCTCATGTAGTGCTCAAGGAGTTCTGAAGAGAATTCGAGAATTCAGGATGATCCAGAGACGTTTGGAATTATAATTTCTGTTTGAACGACCCACGCACGACTCTCTAAGGATTTTAGCAGTTCTCAACGGAGACGCTGGAAAGAGTCTGAAGGATTCTTACTGAGCTGATGAACTTCAACAAGGTAAAAGTTCTTCTTCGACCAAGTGTACCGTGGGCAAAGCTGAGATCTGACGGAGCGTGCAATTTCTGGTCAAACAGATTAAATTCCCTCACATAGTTCTCTGTAAGATAATCTCCATTTCATCTTAAACTCTTTTCTCTCTCACAAAACTAGTACAGATATTTTAGAAATATCTGAAGCAAAGTCCTCAAATCACCGCCGAGTGATTTGAAGTTCATTTTCTGTGAAACTGTCTGTTATTATTTTCATATTTTGCCAAATTAATGTAAATGTTTGATGTTAAACTTTGATTCTGAAAATAAATGACTCCATTCATTTGATGGGTCAAAGGTAATGACGTCTCTCGTTACATTTCTGTTAAATTCAATGCACGGCATTTTACAGTCAGAAAAATGAAGAACTCGTGAAAAGTATGCATAAATATATACCACATATATTTGTCATACAACAAGTGACACGTACCCACGTGACTCACTACAAACTGGTGGCCCGTTAACGGTTCATGAATGACTGTTAATTCGTGTAAAGATTGATTTAAATGTTGGCATGTTGAAAAAGTAACAGTTTATCAGCTGTGCTGAAACCGTGCGTCTTTACGCAGCGCAATTGGAGCTGCGCGCTTGTGTTACGCTGGCAATGTTTTAAAAGCTGAAATTGTGTCATTGAGTCTTTATAAAGCTGAATTGTACGTCTGTATGTGTAACATAAGCTGGCTTTGAGCTGTGGAAACGCTTTATTCTGTTTAAACTGTGTTCCAGACGCTGTTCTGGTCCGGTTCGGTTCTGTGGTTCCGACTCGGTTCTGGAACAGTTCGAACGAGTTGTTAAATAGCTAGAAAGACGTTTTGTCACGGAGCGCCGTTCTCTGTGCAGCTCAGGGGGTTGTTTCGTTACATTTTTAGCAGAGAAAGTGCATTTTGATGGTTTAAAGGACGAAAAAGTGACGAACTATTTTACGCTAATCTAACTTGCTAGCTGGAGAAAACGCTTCCTGATTGGTTGAATTCGCTGTTGTGGAGCGCTCTGATTGGTTGAGAAGGCTGACTGGCGTGGCTACGTCACTTCCTCTCACCCTGCGCTGCTTTGCCATTGGTGATTTCAGTCACGTGACCCGGAAATGAAATTCGTTTTCATAGGGAAATAAAATCTGCTTTTTAAAGCTGAAAAGTAACTTTAAAGTGGTTTTGACACGCTGGTCAAGTGCTTCGAAGCTATTTGCTGAAATTTTGCTACGTCAGAGTTTAAAATTCGTCAAAAAACGATGTTTTTAAACAACGCTAGCGATGCTAATTTTAAGCTAAACAGCTAACGACCGGAGCTTAAACTACGCTTAAAATCGCTAAATGAAGCTGCTATACAGTCCCAAAAACTCATGTTTGAAGCTATAAAGTCTGATTGCAAAACTTTTGCCACTTTTGTGTAAAAAATCCGTTCAGAAATGTTGATTTTAACCGAGTTTAGCCGAAGCTAACTTCAAGCTAAGCAGCTAACAACAGGAAGTCAACCGAACGCCACAGGAAGTTATAGCACCCCTAGTGGACAGCACAAACAGTGACGGAGTTATAATTGTTGAGGTAACACTGACATCTCCTGGCGAGACGTGAGATCACAGGTTTCACTTCGTTTTTAGGTAAAGAGTGAAATTAAACGTTTTTTTATTTTTCTGTAAGGCAATTTTGAGTTAACAAACTTCCTCAAAGCTGAATAAAACACTGTTATCTTACATTTTAAAAAGTAATAGGTATTTATGCAAAGAAGCATTTACCAAAAAAAAAATTTTATTCACTGATAAATCCTTGTAAAACAGGTTCATAATAAAATTAGAAACTTTTAAAAAACAGATACAGTTACAAATATTCACAGAGTTGAATAGTTTACTCATTTTGCTTGAAGGATAATACACGTTTAATTGCAAAATCACTAAATAAGAGTAAATTTATGAGGAAAAAGAGATTTTTCTGTTTAATTTGCCACCTAAATAAAATATCTCTCTATTTAATTTTAAATAGAAGCTTTACAGGAGCAAATACAGTTTTTCTGAAGAAAGACTGATTATTCCTCATCATCAATTTCTTTTTCTTTTCACCCACCTGAGTTGATGAGTAACTGTTTAAAATAGCAAATTTCTGGAACAGAACGGTTTAAAAAAACGTTTTAAACTAATATTGCTGTGAGACTAAAGAAAAATTTGCAGGTTTATAAAAAATTCAGTGTTTTAGAGTAAAATACACTAAAAAACAGCTTGGTACTCTAGTATCTGTGGAAAATAAGCACAAAAAGTAACACTGCTGAAAGAGCATTTACTTAAATATTCATGAATTGGGGTAAAACCTGAGAAAGGTACCCACATTTGAATAAGTTGACTTATAACAGTACTTCTGTGTAAACCCAAAGCTAAAATAAGTGTGAAAACTCATTGACTTGAATACAAATATTTACCTGTAAAATATCTAAAGCTTGCAACTGTTCAAACAGATAAATTGCTACACAGTGAAAACATGACAGGTGTGTTAGAAAAAGACTTTGACCCCTTTCAATCCACAGATGCCGTCCAGTCGGCTTTATACATTTTAACAAACTCAATTATTGGTACACAATTAGAGCAATTAGAAAACCTTGATGACGCTCAAAGAAATGAGGAGCTGCAGAGGCTGGCAAAAGAAGCTAAAGTGGCAGAAAACTCAAAATCGAGCCGTGAACGGTTAGCAAAAATATCCCTGCTTCTGAAAGCGGAATTGGACCATCAGTTGGAGATAAATGACACGCTGTTCAGCGGATATCAATCTGAAAAGGACAGGTGTGATGAATTGATGTATGAATCTGTTTTGCAAAAACAACAAATAAAGACTGATGGGGACCTCTCAAAGACTGAGCTGTTAAAACAGGCTCAATCATATGAAGGGAAGATTAGGGATAAAGACCGTGCGTACCAATCCGTGCGTTCAGATAACGATGTGCTACAAGCACAGTTACAGATCGCATTGAAGGAGCTGGACGCTTGCAAGGCAGACAAGACGGAATCACTCCGACGATGGCTGATTTTAATAAAAAAATATCAGACATCACAGGAGGACCTGAAAGCTTGTGAGGAGAATTTAGCTACAGCTACAAACCAGATTTCTGATATGGGGCGGGCTGGTCTGAGACTCAAAGACGAACAGTATCAGGGTCCGAGACAGCCACGAACTCTCCAGTCAGATGCTGTTGCACCTCTTCCTCCTGACAACACGCCGTTACCCCCACCCCCACCATGGGCGGTAGGGACAGAACTGCACCGATATGTACCTCTTCCTCCTTACCAGCCACCCCCACCCCCACCATGGGCGGTAGGGGCAGGCCTTGACCAATCTGCACCAATCACGCATGTGAGACCGTTGATACAGTCTCCTTCAATGGATGATTTGCAGAAAGTCTCAAAATATGTACAACGTTTCGTTCCCGGCCCTATGGGGTCGGCAGGAACAAAAGCGTACCTCAGAGATCTGGATTTCAGATTGAGAGCTTATCCTAATGCTACGGCAGAAGATAAAATCAGTCTGATACGACTCACTTCGGACAGAGAGGTGTTCACCTTCATCGAGCGTCTACCAGATGCAACGAGAAAGGATTACAAACTTCTGTGTGAAGCTCTGATCAAAGAGTATGACTCTTGCACGGGACCTGCTGGTTTCCCAGCCGCTGACAAGGTCACGCAGGGCAAGAATGAACATCCAAAAGTTTATTACAAAAGAATCTTCCAAGCTTATTTTGGTAACAGAAATGAGACCGGAATGGAAGAAGATGATGGTTTTAAGTTTGTTTTCACCAAAAATCTCCACTCTGATTTTAAAAAATCAGTACAAATGATGGCAAATTTCAGAGAAAAATCCATCAGTGAGATTAAACAGTGTGCTGTGAATGTGTTTGAAGCATGTTCTCATGATAAGACGCCCATTGAAGTGTTTCCTAGTGTAAAGGTTAAACCCCACTCTCTTGAACTAGAAGGACGACGTGCTTCGCCACCTCCTCCTAAGAAAGAGAGAAAACAGTCTGTTCAAAATAACAAACCACGTAATGAAGGTGCACGTTGGGACAAAAATGCTCCTCTTTCAGAGGATGAACGTGATTATCGTAAATGGGGTGAGCGTAGGACGCAACGATATGGGAAACCATATCATCAGGGGCAGTACGTAAAGGAACCCCCGAAAGACGTACCTGACCGTCCCCCACCTCGGACAAAACGAACCGAGGCGAAAAAATCACAAAAGTTCCAGAAACAAGGCCCTACACCTCTGAACTCGGAAGAGACAGAGAAAATACGCAGGTTGTTAGAAACTTTGAAACACACTGACACGGGAACCCAACCAGGAGCACTTTGCAGTGATGTAATTCCCATTACATCTAATGGCGCGAATGACAACATAACAGATGTCGGTGAAACACACCAAGACATAACTGTTGTTCACTCAAACAACCCCTCATCAGAAGAAGGGGGGGTAAACACACACACAAACGATGACGAGTCATCGCAAGCTGAACACTCAGAAACAGCTTCTGCTGTGCTGACGGTTCAGACAAATCAAGATTACACAGATAAATCTGAACGCGTGAAAAAGCGTCAGAAAAAAACCAAAAGGTTTCTGTGTAACTTTATCAGAAAGGGGGCCGCCAAAAAGGCGTACCTGTCAGTAACACTCGAAGGTGTCCTCACACACGAAGCACTCTTGGACGGTGGGGCAGACATAACAATTATGTCAGCTAAACTGTTCGAGGAGCTGAGGACGGCCGCTGCCAGTGTTAACAGGATAATACCTCTCTCTGAATGTGCTATAGAAATGCAGGGTCTCTCAGAAATGAAAACAACCCTGACAGCTATAGCAATGGTTCACATGCAGATTGGCAATATGACACTGTACCA
>NC_056498.1:91508167-91511336 GCF_014905685.2 Nematolebias whitei
GTGACTAAAGTATCAGCTAAATGTGATTTACTGACAGGACTGTCTGAAGAAGTGAAACAATTGAAAGAACTGATGACTAATAAAGACAGAAAAATAGCTGAACTGGAACAAAAAGTAGAAGACTTGGAACAATACACAAAAATAGACAACTTGGTGATCACTGGACTGGAAGTTAGGAACCGAACTTATGCAAGAGTTGTTGCTGGTACTAACACAGCAGAAGATGCACCACAGGAAGAACTACAGACTCTGGAGGAGCAAGTAGTGAATTTTTTACAAAACAAAGACATCGACATCGAACATGAGGACATTTCAATCTGTCACACACTGCCCAACAAATCAGATAAAGCCAAACCATCCATAGTCATCAAGTTCATTAGCAGGAAATCAAGAAACAAGGTAATAATGCAAGCAAAAAAACTGAAGGGAACAAATGTTTACATAAACGAACACCTAACTAAAAAAAATGGAAATATTGCACGTGAAGCAAGGTTGTTAAAAAAACAGAAAAAAATAGCATCAACTTGGACAAGAAATGGAAACATCTGGATCAAAATACAGGAAGGATCTCAGGCTAAAATAATAAAAGACCTGAAAGATCTGGAAAAACTAAAATGAGCTCAGGAGATGACAGATGATAAATCATTGACATAACTTCATAAACAA
Source organism: Nematolebias whitei (assembly GCF_014905685.2). Taxonomy (NCBI): domain Eukaryota; kingdom Metazoa; phylum Chordata; class Actinopteri; order Cyprinodontiformes; family Rivulidae; genus Nematolebias; species Nematolebias whitei. The sequence continues at coordinate 91,508,834 of NC_056498.1, forward strand.
GAAATTAACAAAATATAAAACAAACAAATACATTAAACATGGCAACATACGAAGACTTAGAGTTTAAAATATACAATGTTGAAGATGCGATTGATACAAATTTTTTCCCTGAAATAAAAGACTGTGAATATTACAATGAAGAACAGTTTAATGACATCAATATAACAAATGAGGAAGTGGAAGAGGAGGCAGGTGATGAAGGAGGGATGAGCCGAAGGATGGAAGCAGAACGAAGGAGAGACATCAGCCAGCAGTTGGTAGGACCAACGACCGAGACATTCTGGACAGAACCGACAACCTCTGAGAGGAGCCTCAGACTCAGGATGCTTGGTTGAAAATCACTGGTAGACATGCACAATCCGAACAACAAAAAACGTATTTTAGGAAGGCTGTACTTGATGGTTTGCCTAGTGACGTTATAGATGACCTAGAAAAAAAATACAAAAACGCTGACTTCCTTGCAGCTGATGCTGAGAGGTGGGAGAGACATGTGGTACATCGTCTTAAAAATGCTAAAAAACGGAGAGAGAAGGAAGCAAATGAGTTACAGGACATGAAAAATGAGTTGGTTAAGCTTAAATTGAATGATGCCAGACATAAAATAAATAAGGAGAAAAAAGTGAAAGAGAAATACAAATGGCAGTTCAGGAGGGTGTCAAAACCTCCACACTAGGGGTAGTTGCTGTGCAACAGTGGTCTGAAACATCTGGTCCGCGGGCCAGAGGGGGACATCCAGCCAGGGGACCTGGACGAGGGAGAAGGGGTGGCGGTGCGGTGCAGCGCGGAGGGGTTGGGGACGTGGCGTCTCGCGATGGGGATGGCAGGGGGATGCTTGTTTCCTCTGTGGTCAGCAGGGGCACTGGGCGAGAGATTGCATGTACCCAGGCCCACCTCCCCACCAGCCAATGTGGGAACAACAGCCGTCAATCAACCACACACTACCTGGCTGCCAGATGTCACAGCAGTCAGTGGACGTTGTTGGATTTTCTGGGGTAAAACAGAGACTGCCTGTAACAGTTCCCCTTACCACTAAAGTGGGAACACAAACACTGGCCCATCCTTTTGTGATTGCGAAAAATGCACCAGCGAATCTCCTTGGGAGAGATCTTCTCATAAAGCTTGGAGCGTCCATTCTTTGTGCACCTGATGGACTGATTGTCCGGCTCCCGGATGGAACCACCTTGAACTGTGGCCAGGTCACCATTTCCCACTCTCAATGTGTGATCCAACCCATCCAAGACGAGTATGCTGACATCTACTGGGGGCTGATTGAACCTGAGATCCCTGGGGGAATGGGTGTTTTCTCTGCGTACCTGGTGTGGGAGCCGTGGTTCCGGACTCTTGAGCCATACACGCCGCTCTCAGACCCCTTACATGTAACCCTCTGTTATGACAGAAAAGGTGACAAGGTTTTTCAGGATCACTTTGCAGAGCAACTACAAGGGAAAATCTGGTCAATTAAAACAGGTAACATTTATGTGGGAAAACAAGGGGTGGCAGCTATTGTAAACTTAACTCTAGACCAAGAAGCTTGGTATATGATGAGCACAGAAGCAGTGCCTCACATATCACTGGGCTTAAATCCAAAATATCAGGCTAAAGATTTGGGTCCAATGGTAAAAATGGCTTCAGAAGCCAGAGATTGGGTAAAAACAGCTGTATCACATGTCTGGTTCTCGCCTAGCTGTAAGTATTATTCAGTGGATTCTGAAGCAAATGATGTAGCTTTATTACAGCACGATGTCCTCCCCATGGAGCATGGACGTGAACAGACTGACCACCCGCTCGCGTATCAGCTGATGGATAGAATGCCTGAATCGTTATGGTCTGCAGGACCCACGGACGTGGGACTGCCAAACTGCACTCCCGTATCGTTTCAGGTCCAAAACACATATCCCATTTGGCTAAAACAATATCCACACAAACCCGTCGCTAAAGAGGGAATTTCTGAAACTATAGAGGGGTTAAAACAAAGTGGGGTCTTGGAACCCTCATACTCTGATTGGAACAGATACTGCACAAGACTCGTTACAATCCACCGAAGCCGTGTTGCGACAGCTACATGCCTCCGGGTTTAAAGTAAGTAAAAATAAACCATTATATACCGAGACATGGGTTTCCAACTAAAATAAGGTCGGATAATGGAACGCATTTTTTAAAAAAAACTAAGATCTGCAGAAGGTGGAAAAAGCATTAGTATTGAAGCATGCTTTTGGGACAGTTTACCACCCTCAATCTCAGGGGAAGGTTGAAAGATTAAACAGAAACCTCAAACAAAAAATATCAAAGATCTGTGCACAGACTCATTCCAATTGGCTTGATTCATTGTCCATAGCGCTCATGGCCATTAGATCATCGATTAATAGGGGTACAGGTTTCACCCCTTATGAATTAACAACAGGAAGGTTTTTCCCTGGGCCTCAGCAAAATCTTGAGTGGCCCTCGGAACAGGTAAGGAACATGTCACACAAGATGTATTACAACACACTCAGAGCTTTGTTGT
>NC_056498.1:91511436-91530261 GCF_014905685.2 Nematolebias whitei
CCCCCCCCCATCTGCCTAAGCCTCTGCCTTCTCCTTCAAGCTGCAACCAGGAACCAACTGTCACGGTCAGCGGCCCCCGCTGCCCCCCCATCTGCCTAAGCCTCTGCCTTCTCCTTCAAGCTGCAACCAGGAACCAACATTAATATCTTCAAACAATCATCCCACAAACTAAATCATTTCCTTCCTTTTCAAGGTGCTTTGATCCCTGCCTCATGTATAGTGGTGTTCTCATTGTGCTTTGTAAATGTGTCACTTTAATTACATTCTGAGTTCTGTTTGACAGGTTCTGTCTCTGTCTGCTCTTTATATTTTTGTTGTTCTGCTCTGTGTGTGATTTTCTGTTTATCTGATTCTGTTATTTTCCACTCACTCCTCAGTCTGCCTCTCCACTCAGTCTTTATCATTCACACCTGTTCCTCATCAGCCACCTGCCCAGGTGCTCTCATTACTCACTCTCCCTCTGTTATATAAAAAGCCTTTCTCTCCTTCACTCCTGGTCCGGTGATTGTTCTGTGTTCACAGATTTCTCAGTCCTCCTCTGTCTTGTCAGTTTTTTGTCCATCTGATGATCTGCTCTGCCTAGTTTCTGATCCTGTCTGCCAAAGTAAGTTTTGCTGCACCGACAGCCTTTTGTTTTGTTATTTAAAATAAATTATTTTTATTTTTAAACTCCTGCCTCGCTCGCCTCCCTGCAATTGGGTTCCAACCTCGAGGATCGTGACAGGAGGTTTTTGCTGAAAACAAATTTAAAACCCTCTTCCTCCTCCATGCCGGTTTCATTCCTGTAACCAAAATAAGCTTGGAAGAGTCTTTTGTAATAAACCTTTGGATGTTCATGCTTCCCTTGCGTGACCTTGTCTGCAGCTGGGAAGCCACCTGGCCCCGTGCAGGGGTTGTATTCTCTGATCAAAGCTTCACACAGAAGGTTGTAATCCCTTCTCGTGGCATCAGGTTGATGCTCGATGAAGGTGAACACCTCTCTGTCCGAAGTGAGCCTTATCAGACTGATTTTATCCTCAACAGTAGCATTAGGATAACCACTCAGTCTGAAATCCAGGTCATTTAGATACACCTTCGTACCAGTAGACCCCATAGGCCCAGGAATAAAGCGTTGAACATATTTCGAGATTTTTTGCAAATCCGAAATTGGGAACAAAGGCTGTATTATCAGTATCGTAGGAACCAAAATGGCACGTGGAGGTGTGTCGCTAGACACATGTGGAGGTGACGGAATGGGATTAAGAGCAGGAGGTGCACCAAGATCCTTCTGAGGTGATGGTGGGTGACCTGGACTCTGACCTTGTTCATCTTTGAGTTCCAGACAAGCTCGCCCCACGTCAGAAATCTCATTTGTTGCTACGGCTAGTTTCTCCTCACAGGCTTTTAAGCGTTCCTGTGATGTTTGACATTCACTTTGTAAACGCACGCCTTATTGTACTAACGCCTCCTTTTCCAATCTGCATTCGTTCAGAGCTTTTGATGTGAGCTGCAACTGTTGTTGTAGCATATCGTTGTCTGAACACAGTGCTTGGTACTTAACCTCTCTTTCCCTCATCTTCTCCGCATATGAGTGAGCTTGTAATGACAGCTGAGCTTGTGAGAGCTCTCTGTCACATTGTAACTCATTCGCACGGGTCTCCTGATCAAATTTAGACTGTGCCATGAGTTTGAGGTACTCCTCTTTTTCGCTGTTTAACCTTATTGCAAGGTCGTCAGCCTTGTTTACCACAGCATAGAATGTTGCTTTCAATAAGAGCGCCAATTTAGCCAGCTGGTCATAGCTTGACTTTGTTCTGTCTGTAGAGGTCACACTTTCTGCAACATCCTTCAGCTCGTCCAATAACTCTTTTGAGTTCATGCTGTCCACCTGTTCACCATATGGATGTAAGGATTCTGTGAGCGGCGCCAACGCTCTCTCTAACCAGTCCTTCATCTCACAAGGATCAATATTCTTTTCTGTCACACCTGCCATGGTTATTCACTGTTCAGCACTTATCTGGTTAAATAGTTGCCAACTTTAGAGTTTTCAACAGGTAAATATTTGTATTTGTTATCAGTGAGTCTCACACACTATTTTAGCTCTGGGTTCACTCAACAGTACTGTATAAGCCAACTTATTCAAAGGAATGGGCACCTATTTGTAGGATTCACCCCAAAGCATGAATATTCTAAGTAAATGCCTCTTTCTGGCAGTGTTACTTAATGAGCTTAAATCTAACAGATACAAGAACCAGGCCTTTTTCAGTGTTCATTTACTCTAAAGCACTTAAAATTAAACAAACCTGCAATTTTCTAAAAGTTTTCAAACGCTTGTTAAGCAGTTCTATATACCAGAAATTCGCTATTTCAAACAGTCACTCATAAACCAGGCTGTATGAACATAAAAAAGAAAAGCAAAAAAAATGAGAGGAATTATCAGTCTCCCTTTAAGGAAAACTGTTATACTCCTCTTTCAACAGCAGGTGGCGGTGTAAGCTTATTTATACCAGCAGGAGTCTATGACAACTTCCTGTGGATCGTTCCGTTGACATCCGGTTGTTAGCCTTTAGCTAGAATTAGCATCGGCCGAACATGGTCACATCAGCGTTTCTGAACGGATTTAAAGCTTAAACGTGGCGTCGCTTTAACAAGCACGTCTATCTGCATGAACACATGAGTTTTGGGAGCAGTGGCAGTTCCATTTAGCGATTTTAAACACAGAGGAGGCTTCGGTTGAACCGAGATTCATTTCTGGGGTCACGTGATTGCATCAACCAATGAGCAACGGGGTGGGTTTTACAATCTGACATCAGAGGGAGTGAACGCAGACACATCACCCATTTCTCAGCGAATCAGAGCGACCCAAACAGCGGTTTTCAACCAATCACAGTTCGTTATTCCAGCTACAGTGTTAGCCTGAAAAAGTCCGGTCAACTGTCGTCCATTAACCTTCAAAATGTACGGTTTTCTGCTACAAATATAACGAAGCCTTTCAACAGTGGTCTGAGACGGCGCTCAGCTTCAAAACAGCATTTTATCCATTCAAAACACGACTCGTTCAATGAATCTGAACCGAGTCCGACAGCAGAACCGGGTCAGACAGAACCCATTCCTCTGCGACCGTTTAAACAGAACAAAGCGTTTTTCCACAGCATGACAGCTTCAGTTACACAACAGATGTGCAAATTTCAGCTTTAAAATGAACACATTGACATTACTTTCAGCTCTAAAAACAGTGTTTTTCTTCGCACACCGACTCGTCCGAGCCGTTATCTAGAACCGAACTGGATCAGTACCAGAACCACACAGCTGATAACAGTTTCAAAACAGGGCAAGACACCTTCCCACAGCTGAAAACATATCACTGTATGTTCTCTGAACACCACAGCTGAAAAACATTGCTTTTTACAGTCGAACAGAAATCTGCACTTTTTATGCCAACATGCAGTTCAAGTATTACACAAATAACAAAGTCCATTCCATGAGACGTACGGTGCCACCAGTATGTAATGAGACAGCCGAGAGATGGATTTAGCTCAGGGGTGCTCTCTTACATTTTATAATATCTGGACTAGTTCAAGTACATGATATTATACTTAATTTAAACAGATTCTTTCATTTTTCTGGACTAAGTGATGTGCTTAGAAGTACTGTGTCGGAGATGGTCTAATCAGTGACATGAGACGTTAATTTTCTTTGACCCATCAAAATGAATGTGGTCATTTGTTAACAGAATCAAAATTTAACATCAAAACATTGTACCCTTGATTATTCTGATTAATTACAATAACACAGCTTAATTAATGAGCTTTACAATGAGAAATCATACGGCCATGATTTCTCACTTGCAACTAAAAACAACAGACATATCCTTAGATCTTAAATTAATGTCTGCAGGCTTAGCTTATCTTTTACTGGCAGATAGAAGAGTTTTAAAGATGGGGAATAAAGGAGTTTAAATGGAGAGAAAAGATGTGGATGAGGATGTATGTCTGTAGACCAGAACAACACGCTCCTTTCAAGCGCAGTTCGCCCGCAGTACACTGGTAGTGAAGCTCATGACGACTCTTTTACCTTGGCAGAGGATGAATCAGCTGTGGTCAAGAGGTCCCTGGTACGCTACCTTTCAGCGTCTCCTCAGGGTGGCTGCGACTCGGCAGAAGTCGTGAGAACTAGTTCCACAGAACAAACTTCCTCAGAAGTTATAGGGCATTCACCGGGTGGAGCCACAGCGAGGCATCGTGGCTCCGACAGGAACTCCAGCCGAACTCCATCAGGACCAGAAGAACTAACGGGACTCTGAGAAGACTCAGAGGAACTCAGAACTTCTGTTCTCTCTCGGAACTTCTGTTCTTCCCCCAGAACTTCGGTTCACCTGTGCTCCCAGAACTAACTGGAACTAGGAAGTGTCGACTTTTAAAGAGTTCTGTTTCCGGTCCCTTTTGGGAAGTCCTGATTGGTTGAAAGAACCAACAGGGGTGTGGTTTTAGTGACGTAGGAGGGTTACTACAAGTCAGAAAAACAGTGAGATGTTTGGGAACAGACAGAGAAATGTTTTGGGGAAATGACAGACCACAGGTGCCATCTTCTCTTGTTTCTGTCTGAGAGGTTTAAAAACATGACAGTTCGTTCCAATCAACTTGTTTGCGACTGTCTCCGACTTTTGACCGACATCACTACTCCTCATTTCAGACAGAAGATCAAAATGCATAATTACTTTGAATGAGGATTAAAAAATCATTAATACTGTTTCACAGTTGATTTAAAATGAGTAGTTCACCTCAACATTTAAAATGATTTGAACTAAGCACACTTTTGATTATCAAGACATTTGTAAAAATAGTAATGATAATAAAAAAAGAGAGTGTTCTTTCAATTGATTAGTTCAGGATATAAATTAGAAAGTCTCTGGATGAGCTAATTTGTTATTTCTGGATTCAAATCAATGAAATAACAGTTCCTGTCCCATTAAGGTCTTCAGGGTCAGGTTTTGACCGGAGGCTTAGTTCACTACAGGGTTGCCGTGGGCGGTGCTGGCACTGTGCTCTTCCTGGGGTTGTTTGGACCCCCTGAGCTTGGCTCTTGGGTGCCATGGTTGGCCCGCTGGCCGGGGTGGCTGCCAGGGCCTGGCGGGCGGTCGGCTGGGGGCGCGTGCTTGGTTGTTGGCCATGTGTCGGGGTGGTCGGTGGCGTGTCCTCTTCATGGTGGGGAGGTGTCCATTCGGCGGGGCATGGCCTGGGCCGGGTCTGGGGTATTGGCTCTTCTCCGCTCGAGAATGAATGGGTTTACCTCCTGGGTTTGGGCATGGGCTGCCCCCTGTAGAGGGCGGGTACATGTCTTGGACCTGGGGGGTATAGAGTGCGTATCGGGAATAAGAATGAAATGTATCATTATTGTATGTCTTTGAGTGAGTGAATGTGAGACTGAGGTTGGGATTGTGTGATTGTGTCTGTGTATGAATGGGTATTTGTTAGGCCGAGACTCGGACTGCCCCCTCTTTGATACAACTGGGGGTGCTTGGCATTGCGCCCCTATCGCGCGGCCCCCTGGTGGGGTGTGCCCTTGCCTGCCGGCACACTTGGGGCCCTTGGTGTCGCGCTGGGCGCTTGGGCGTGTGTCAGCTCGGCCTGGTGTCTGCCTGGTGGGGCTCGGGTCCTCTGGCCCTGTAGGGCCTTGGCCTGGGTGGTGTGAGCCCTCGGTGCCCGGGCCTCGGTGCCCGGACCTGGACCTACATCGGTGCGGCAGGTTCCGACGGAGGCCTATGAGTTTGTCGCTGTTGGCCCCGGGGGGTCACTGTATGTGGTCGCTGGTGGGGATCTTCCGGTTCTCCCCTGTGGTCCGTTCTGAGGGGTGGGTAAGTGGTTCGTCCTGTGTGGGTGGCTCTGGGGGCTCCGCGGTCAGGGTCCCTCCTGGGGTCATGGGCTCTGGTCCCCCCTTTTTCGTCTGCCTCTGGTCTTGGGGGTCGTGTCTCTGCTGCTTCACAGTTACTATTAAATGTTCTATTAGAGAAGCCTTATACACTTGTGCATGCTCACAACCACACACAAATAGAAGCAAGGATGCCTATGTAGGCTTTATATGTAGATATATAGATATGTATATGAATGTATATTCATGTGTATGTATGTATGTATATAGGCGTAGGTATGGGTATATATATTTATGGAAACACTACAAAGCCATGAATATTTTAAGTTCTTTATACATATGTATTTTGTTGCTGTGTTTTGTCATGTTCTTTGCACATGAACAGACAGTGGCCGGGTGTTTTGCCTTGTGCTCTCTTTGGGTATATTTCTTATATTTTGGAGTCTTACTTTGTCTTTTCTTTCTTTCTATCCTATTAAAAAAAAAAAACCTACACTAGATAGTCACTAGAATAAATATTTCATAATAATGGTGTGGAGAGGACGGCTGTAAGGGGAGAAGGGAGGCCATCTAAAAAAAAAAAAAAAAAAAAAAAAAAAAACACAATGCCCCACGGGACGAAATCGAAGGGGTTTACCCACCTCCAATACAGGTTGAAGCCAATCAAAGAAGCCCAGAGAGATTGTTCTGATGTGGAGGTACAGGCTATCTCAAGACTGATGTAATCTAACAAAAGGTCTTTATACTGTTTAATACGAAGAGTATTTTTATTTTTCCAATTTATGAATATAGTTATTTTTGCTATACATAAAGCAGTAAAAATCATGTGAATTGAGCTTGTCTCCAAGGTGACATCATCTAAGTGACCCAATAAGCAAACTGACGGAGAGAGTGGAATATTACATCTCAGACACTTTGATAAGTCTTCACATATCCGGCACCAAAACCTCTGAACAGGTGGAAAGAACCAAAATGCGTGGACGTAATTGTCAGGAATATTGTCTGTACACTGTGAGCAAACATTAGATGATGCGAAATCCAACCTGAACATCCGATGACCTGTGTAGTGTACTGTATGAAGGATTTTGTATTGTAATAATTGTAAATTGGGGTTTTTAATCATCTTAAAAGTTCTTAGACATAGCTGAGACCGAAGGTTTGGTCAAAGTTGAATGACAAGTCTGTCTCCCATTTTACAATGGGAAGGGATATTGATTTGTCTATTTTAATGAGTGTCCGGTAAACCTTAGATAGTAATTTGGGAGGGTTAAGATTTAGGAATTCTAATACACTTGTTGGTATTTCAATTCTAGTGTTATTAAGGTTAAATTTATTTTTTGTTATAGATTTAATTTGTGGATATTCTAAAAATTTATTCTCATCAATCCCATATTGTGTTATTAATCTGTTAAATGGCATATAGTTTACGTCCTCATATATATGTTCCAAATATTCAATTCCTTTACACCTCCAACCTGGGAAGTTTATCATATTATTCTGTTGTAGGATGTCAGGGTTGTTCCAGATGGGTGTACGTCTGCATGGAATTAGTGAAGACTCCGTCATTTTAAGAAACTCCCACCAAGCTGTCAGAGAGGAGCTGATATTGATGCTTTTAAAGCATTCCTATCGTTTTATGTTTGAGCTAATGAATGGAAGGTCCGAGATCATTATATTATTGCAAAGTGTCTGTTCTACGTCTAGCCAGGGTTCATCAAGGTGTGTGTGTTTTATCCATCTTGAGATGTATTCTAGCCTGTTGGCTAGAAATTAATAATAGAAATTGGATAGCTCTATTCCTCCTTTATCTTTGGTCTTCTGTAGTGTTTTTAGTTGAATACGTGGGGGTTTATTTTTCCAGAGAAATTTAGAGATGGAGGAGTCCAGGGATCTATGCTGAGTTAGATTAAATGAGTCCAATAAATCCAAAAAGTCCTTAACCAAGGGCTTCTCCTGACAGCACACATGCAAATTAAAGTCCCCAATAATGAAAACATGATCATATTTTGGTCTCATTTCAGCCAAGAAATCAGAAAACTCATTTATGAAATCTTTAGATCAAGGTGGGCGGTAGACGAGCGCACATAACATCGAAGGTGAATGGCTGAGTTCAAAGATGCTCAGCTCAAAGCTGGTGCAGGAAACTGGGATGGGCTGTTGTTTACAGTCAAAAGTTGGTTTGAATATTGTTAATAATCCACCACCGCGCCGGCCTGAAGGCCGTGGTACGTTAAAATGCAGACAGTTCGGTGGCAATAATTCCGTCAAGGCACTGGACTCACCCGGAGACATCCAAGTCTCTGTGATGCAGAAAAAGTCCAAATCGTGCTCTTGAAAGTAGTCCCTGAGGATAAAAGTTTTGTTGGTAACAGATCTTGCGTTGACCAAACACATCCGGATACTGTCCAAAGTGGACCCAGCACGGTGGAGTTAGCACGCGCCAATGGCCACAGGTTTTCAATAACAGCCCCTATGGGTTGGCCCGTGCGGTGCACCGGCCGACAACTCCCATTGTTTACCTGGTCTGGGCAGACGGGAAGCTGGTGATGGAAACCATGACCACCAGCTGGAGAGGAAGATGCAGTGCGCAGGGCTTTGAGCTTTACCAGCTGCCCAGCACATTTTTCCCTGCGTCTGTAGCGAAATCTTCGGTCAGGCCGGTGAGGAGACCAGCCAAGGTAAACAGGCACGTTCGCCAGCAGCGGGGGAAGGGGGGGAGGGGGGTCCAGAGGTACGCTCATATTGGTCCAAATAAACAACATCGGCAGCAGAAAATCGAAGATCCAGAAGCTGTTGTTGGTCAAACACCAGCAGCGAGTTTATGTCCCAGGTAAAAAACAAACAAAACACAAATAATCCGAACACTATCAGCAGAGGTGGATTGCAAGACATGTACACGGGCGCCATCTTATCGGAACTATGTGTATTTGTGTGTGTAGTTGCAAAAACACCCAGAGGTCATGAATGATGGATGTATTCAATTACATCACGCTTGTTGCACGAATGTGTGGCTCGTTACCGTGGTAACCCTGCAACTTTGTTTGGGATCTGTCCTCACCTGACTGGTTGAACTATGTGTGTGTGTGTGTGTGTGTGTGTGTGTGTGTGTGTGTGTGTGTGGGTGTGTGTGTGTGTGTGTGCGTGTGTGTCTGCGTGTATACATATTTGTAAGGGCGTAAAACAACTTGCAGTCTTTGTTTCGACCTTCCGGATCGAAGGCAAAACGTTTCAGCACAAAAAAGAAACTGTCCAGAAGACCTGACTGAAAAATGTTGAATTGTATACCTGGATTATTGAGCGTGGACTTTGTTAACGTACATTCTTACTGTGGAGAACAGTGTAGCTGCTGTTCCTTATTTTGTTGTGTTATCTTGAGATACAAGATATTTTCCTTAAAATAAGAAGGATTTGGTACAAAAATCACATGTTTTTGTGTTGAGCCCCATTTGATTTGATACCACCAGGCTCACAGTCCACCGTAAATAAATGTGGACACAAAACCAGACTCCCATCTTAAGCTGATCCTGAAGACTGCATTGAACAAATGTTCCTTTATGCATATCCTGATGCATGCTCAATAATCCAGGTAGAAAAATCCAAAAAAGTTAAATCTGGTCCTCTGGACATTCAAAAAAACAAAACAAAGCAAATCAACAAAAAAATGTAGAAACGTTTCGTCTCTCATCCAAGAGACTTCCTCAGTCTGAAGAACTGTATTCAGCTCAGTCTCTTAAATAGCACCGTCTCAGAGTGGATCAACCAGTTTTGCTGCTGACAACCAAAACCAGCTGATCACATGCTCAAGAAGGACCATCAGCCTAACAATGGATCATTAGCACACTGATGGCTGTTTATTGTTCACAGAGGGCTGAGTGATACTAGCAATCACAGCATTGTAAGAGGGGGACAGTTGAACCCGGAGGCCTCCACCCCTGTTTAACGATGGACTATTTCTTTTCACAAAGATGGCCTCCTTTACTCCTCTCTCAAACCATTGTTCCTCTCTGTCCAGGATGTGAACATCTTCATCCCTGAAAGAGTGACCGCTGGCCTGGAGATGAGTGAAGACTGCAGAGTCCTGGCCTGATGATGTTGATCTTCTGTGCTGGGCCATCCTGGGTTCCTTTATGCAATACTTCAACTTGAATCTGTCTAAATTAGATTTCTGCTGAGGAAGTAGCCCTTTGGTTTAATATTAAACTTGAAATATTTTAATTTTGTGACAAAAAAAAAGATAATTTCTGTCAAAACTGAATAAATATGGACATTACATAGCATTCCTTGGAGGAATATGTACTGTTTCGCTTGTTCCCTTTGCTTGTAAGCCTTACAAGCAAAGGGTTTACATAAAGATCTATTTAACATCTATTGTTGGATGTTCATCTACAACTGATGAACTTTTGAAAATAACACAATTGAAGATGGCTGTCACAGCCAACTAACCTACAGGATCATAACAATTTTTTTTTTCATTTTTTTTTTTCATTTACCCTTTATTTATCCAGGTAGTCTCATTGAGCCACGGGAACTCATTTTCAAGAGAGACCTGTTTAGGGAGCAGATGGGGGTTAAGGGCCTTGCTCATGGGCCCAGAGTGGGGCGAATGAGGGTGGGGGCAAGTGTGGTTGCTTCACCTACCCTACCCACATTTTTGATGTTGTCGGTACCGGGACGTGAACCGGTGATCTTCCGATCACAGGCCCACCTCTCTAACCTCTGCGCCACCACTCCCCAATTGCTATAACAGTTAATTTTACAGATATTAAGCTAAAATTCAAAGTAGTAGCAGTTGAGTCATTCACGATAAAAGCACAAACTCTGAGTGCTAATAGATTGTACATCATTGCGTGTGACTTCTTATTTTTCATATAAGATGATCTTCTTTTGGCTTTTCCGTCTTCAGATGTCGCCACAGCAAGTCATCCTCCTCCATCTCACTCTGTCCTCTGTATCCTCTGTCCTCACTCCAGCTACCTCCATGTCCTCTTTAACAGCATCTATATACAGTGTCTCCTCTTTGTTTTTATCCTGGCAGCTGCATTTCTAACATTTTTCTTATATCCACTGTCCCACCTCTGGACATGTACAAGAATTTGGGGAGTGTGGTAAAGAGGTGAAGAAGAGAGTCCAGGCAGGATGGAGTGGATGGAGAAAAGTTTCAGGAGTGATCTGTGACCAAAGGATGCCAGCAAAGGTCAAAGGAAAAGTTTACATGACATTTTTGAGACCAGCTATGTTGTATGGTCTGGAGACAGTGGCAATGACAAAAAGACAGGAGAAAGATCTGGAAGCAGCAGAAATCAAGATGTTGAGATTCTCCTTAGGAGTGACAAGGATAGATAAAATATGGAATGAGATCATCAGAGATATAGCATAGGTTGAACAGCTGGGAGATAAAGTTGGAGAGGCCAGACTGAGATGGTTTGGACAGTGGACCCCAAGTACTTGAAGTCCTGCACCTTTGTGACCTCTGCTCCTTGTAGCCTCACTGTTCCACTGGCTTCTCTCTCATTCTCACACATATACTCTGTCTTACTACGGCTGACTTTCATTCCTCTTCTTTCAAGTGCATACCTCCACCTCTCCAAGTTATATTCCACCTGTTCCCTGTTCTCACCACAGATCACATAGTCATCTGCAAACATTATAGTCCATGGGGATTCCAGCCTGACCTCATCTGTTAGTTGATCCATCACCAGAGCAAACAAGACGGGGCTCAGAGCTGATCCTTGATGCAATCCCACTTCCACCTTGATGCTATCTGTCACTCCTACATCACATCTCACCACTGTCCTGCTGTCCTCATACATGTCCTGTACCAGACTAACATACTTCTCTGCCACTCCAGATCTCCTCATGCAATACCAAACCTCATCCCTCGGCACCCTGTCATATGCATTTTCTAAATCCACAAAAAACACAATGGAGTTTTTTCTGACTCTCTCTGTACTTCTCCATCAGCATCCACAAAGCAAAGATGGTATCTGTGGTACTCTTTCTTGGCATGAAACCATTCTGCTGCTCACAGATAGTCACCTCTCGTCCAAGTCTTGCTTCCACAACTCTATCCCAGATCTTCATTGTGTGACTTATCAACTTAATTCCCCTGTAGTTGCTACAACTCTGTACATCACCCTTGTTCTTAAAAATGGGCACCAGCACACATCTTCTCCATTACTCTGGCATTTTCTCACCCTCAAATATGCCATTGAATATTTGAGGCAAAAACGTCACTGCCATCTCTCCAAGACATTTCCAAACCTATGCTGGTGTGTCATCAGGTCCGACCGCCTTCCCCTTCTTCATTCCTTTCAGAGCTTTCCGGACTTCACCCTCACTAATCTTTGCCACTTCCTGGTCCTATGACCTCTACTCTTCTTTCTCTTTCATTCTTCGTTAGCTCCTCAAAGTACTCCTTCCATCTTCTTATCATACTCTCATCACTTGATTCAACATTACAATTCCTATTTTTAACAAGCCTAACTTGCTGCACATCCTTTCCAAACGGATCTCTCTGTCTCGCCAATTGGTAAAGTTCTTCTCGCCCTCTTTAGTGTCCATTCTCCCATACAACTCATCATACGCCTTCTGCTTTGCCTTAGATACATCCCTCTTTGCTCTACATTGCATCTCCTTATATTCCTGTCCCCCCTCTCACTGTCATATTTCTTCTTGTCTAACCTCTTTCTCTGAATGGCATTCTGCATTTCGCTATTCCACCACGAGGTTTCTTTATCCATTCTCTGTCCAGATGACGCATCAATTTCGAATTTCGAATCCACCAGCAGTCACATGTCCAAGTGTCCCTGGGCAAGACACTGAACCCCTCATAGCCTCTGATGTGTGTCCCATCGGTGTATGAATGTGATAAAGCTCTGATTAGTCTCTTTAGAATGATTTGTTCAATTAGCTTTGTAGAGATCTAGTAGAGTGCTGTATGAACGGGTAAATGAGGACACAGATTGCAGTGTAAAGCGCTTTGAGTATCTTGAAATAAGACAGAAAGGTGCTATATAAGTACAGTCCATTTACCATTTACCAAGTACCTTCCTACCCAACTAATTAGATTCAGTGAGTCTGCTAGCTTCCTTAGATAGAGAACTTTACTAATTGGCTTTTCTATGTATGTAGAAAAGCCAATGTTTCTGTAAAGTGCCCTGAAACAACTTTGTTGTGAATTGGCACTATATAAAATTAACTGAATTTAAATTAATTACTGTTGCTATAGTAGCCCAGTCATTGGGAAGCTTTTTCTTAAAACGCAGACTTTAACAACTCCTCTCTAAATTTCTCACATTCTTCCTTCTTCAGCTTCCAACCTTTGGGCTTATTCTCTGATTTTACTATTTTTCTCTTCTTCACAACAACAGTCATTCTATACACAACCATCTAATACTGTCTGGCCAAGCTCTCCTCTGCTACAACCTTATGGTCCCCAATCTCCCTCGGGTTTCCTCTTCTACACAGAATGTAATCAACCTGCGTACTCCTTCTTCCACTCTTATAGGTCACTTCCTCCCTTATTTGTAAATAGGTGTTGACTACAGCCATTTCTATTTTTTATGCAAAATCCACCACCATCTGTCCTTCCTAGTTTTTTCCTTAACACCAAACCTACCCATCACTTCCTTATCTCCTCTGTTTCCATCATCATCATGTCCATTCAGGTCTGCTCGGATCACTGATCAGATCTGTTCTAGAAAAATTGATAAACTCTCAAATCAAAAAGGATTTGGATTCATTTAACATCTTAGCTCCCAATCAGTCTGATTTCAGGAAACAACACAGCACAATAACTGCATCGCTGAAAGTTTTTAATGACACGGTTGAAGCACTGGATTCTAAGGATTATAGTGCTGCACTTTACTTAGACCTGTCTAAAGCTTTTGACACTGTCGACCATGACATCTTATGTCATAAGCTCTCAGAAATGGGTTTTTCAGCTCACACCATTGGTTGGTTCACTAGCTATGTCGCAGACTAGATGCAATGTGTTCAATATAATGGTATTTCCTCCAGTTATTTAACAGTCAGCAATGGTGTACCACAAGGCTCAGTCTTAGGACCCACCCTCTTTCCAATCTACATAGGTAATGTAGGTCAGAGCCTTACATTTCTATGCTTATGATACAGTTGTTTATTGGCGAGCTAAAACAGTTGCTAAGGTTTTCCAGCTTTTGCAATCCGCTTTTGACATCATCCAGTCTGATTTGTAACCATATGTGCATGACTTTCAACTGCATCTTGTTTACGTATGAGCTCTTTGTCAGGGTTTGTTAGTTGAAGCTCACAGAATCTGTTTATTCTAAGCCGTCTCTTAAATGTCATGTATTTAGTTTTATCTAAATTTAATGATAATTTATTAAGTTTAAACCAAGTTTGTATTTTATCAAATTCTGTCTTCATCAATTCCAACATCTGTTTTACATCTTTACCCAAACAAAAAAATGTGGTGTCATCTGCAAAAAGGACACATTTGAGGAGTCCTGATACATTCACTAAGTCATTCACATATAAAATAAATAACTTTGGTCCAAGTACAGAGCCTTGGGTAACTCCACAAGTGATATTGCACAGGTCAGATCTTACACCATTTATTTGTACAAACTGTTTCCTATCTTTTAAATAGCTAGATACCCAGTGTAATGCTGGTCCTCTTATACCATACTTATTTAAATTTTTCAAGGAGAATAGTGTGGTCAATAGTATCGAATGCTTTTTTTAAATCAACAAAAATACTAACACAATACTGTTTTTGATCGACAGCAGTAGTTATTTGTTCTATTATTTCCATGAGAGCCATTGATGTAGAGTTTTTTGCTCTAAACCCATACTGACTGCTACTTAGAATGTTTTGTTTAGTAATAAATTTATCTAATCTGGTCACAAATAGTTTTTCTAGAATTTTTGAGAACTGTGGTAATAAGGATATTGGTCTATAATTATTGAACACACATTTATCACCATTTTTAAAGAGAGGAACTACCTTAGCTACTTTCATATTGTCTGGAAATATTCCTTTTGAAAATGATAAATTACAAATACATGTAAACGGCTCGATAACATAACTCATTATGTCCTTTACAAACATCATATCCATGTCCACCCAGTCTTTTGATCTCTTATCTGTAAGATTCTTTATTACATTCATTATTTCTTCTTTGTCAGTTCCATTGAGAAAAATAATGTTGTCACAACTTATAACTGAATGGTTCACATTATTATCTACTTTTGGTGTTTTAGCTGCAAGGCTTGATCCAACGTTCACAAAATGATGATTAAATCCATTTACCATTTCATTTTCATCATGGATTTCATTGTCATCCTTCAAAAAATATTGTGAAATACCTGTTTTTGCTTTATGACTTTTCAGAACGCTATTTATTACTCGCCATGTAGCTTTCATATCACCATTACTTTTATTTAATAAATCACTATAATATTCTTCTTGGGTTTCCTTATAATCGCTACTAATTTATTTTTATACTTCTTATATTTCTCTTCAACCTCTTGTGTTCTCAGTTTCAAGAAACATGTATACAAATAATTCTTTTTTTTTTACATGCATTTCTCAACCCTCTCGTCATCCATGGTTGGTCAACAACACTTCTCTTTGTATAATTATTTTGCACACAATTCTTTTCATACAGAGCTCCCAAAATATTCATAAACTCATCATATGATCTGTTCACATCATCAACATACACGTCTTTCCAGCTTTGTTTATGTAAATCATCTTTTAATTTGTCCATTGCTTTTTTTGATGTGTTTATTGTTTTTTTTCTTAATTGTGATTTCTTTTGTAATGCTTTGATCATTTTTATAAATCATGAACACTGGTAAATGATCACTCAAATCACTCATTAAAATACCTCCCATCACATCCCCATTTATTACATTTGTGAAAATATTATCGATTATTGTAGCACTATGAGTTGTAATTCTTGTTGGTTTTGATATTAACAGATAAAGATTTCAATCAATCACCTTTATTTTACCAGGTAGAGCCCGTTGAGATCGGGATCTCTTTCACAAGGGTGACCTGGTCAAGTGGTCATCAGCACACGTCACAGGGTAATTGACAATAAGCATTTACATTTATCAAAAGAAAAAAGAAACTACTATCATGATAAATAAATGTTAACAGTTTGAAACCATCAGGATAAGACAGACTTCTGTAGACATTAAATGTAGAACAGACATCAGTTTAAGTAGATAGAGTTAAAAGTCAACAAAGACGTATATTTGATAAGTAGTGTTTTAGAAACATCTGCAATGGTCCAGATTTTTGATAACATTATCTGATACGGTTGACATGAAGGATCTAGGCGAGATGAGCGTTGATAGTTTCAAATCTGTCTTTAAGTTGTTCCAGGCTGAGGGGACGGCAAAGCTGAATGCTCTTTTTCCTAGTTCAGTTCTGACCAGAGGAACTGACAGGAGGATTAAGTCATTAGAGCGCAGGGAGTAATGATTGTGTGATGTTTGTATTAGGGAGGTAAGGTATGACGGGACTAGGTTTAGAAGGGTCTTATAGATGAAGGATATCCAGTGAGTGTATCTGCGAGCTCTGAGAGACCAGCTAGACTTGACGTAAAGTTCACAGTGATGAGTGCGATAACTGGAATCAGTAATGAATCGAAGGGCACCATGATAAACTGAGTCTAAGGACTGTAGGTATTTTGATGCAGCACTCATGTACAGCACGTCACCATAATCTAATATCGGCATGAAAGTTGCAGCTACTAATGTTCTCCTGGCTTTACATGAGAAGCAGGATTTATTTCTGAAGTAGAAGCCTAGCTTCAATTTGAGTTTAGTGACCATTTTGGAGATGTGGATTTTAAATGACAGTTTATTGTCAATGTTGAAACCTAGATATTTGTAGGTGGAGACCATTTCTATTTGTTTTCCCTCTTGGGTTTCAATTTGAGGTGGGTTCTCTGGTTGCTGCTTTCTGTTGGATAAAACCATGATCTTGCTTTTGTCAGCATTTAGGACCAGTCTACGTTTTTGCAGACGTGACTGGATAATATTAAAAGCGTCTTGAAGAGAGGTGAAGGCTTGGCTGAGGGAGGATGAACAGCAATAAATGATAGTGTCATCTGCATAATAATGGTGGGAGGCGTTTGACAGATCACTGCATAGATCGTTGATATATAAGGAGAAAAGAATGGGACTATACATATTTAAACTATACAATGAATTTGTAAATGTACTGATGTTATTTGAATCTGTTTTATTTCCCAGGTCAATATTAAAGTCTCCACACAAAAAAATGCTTTTATTAAAACTCTTGTCCAATAGTTGTACAATTTTATCAGTGAATATTTCTATATTTGATCCTGGAGATCGATATACACAACTTATCAATATGTTTTTAACATTCTTGTTTATTATTTCTATTGTTATTATTTCCATGATATTATCAACAATTATTGACATTTCATTAATTAATTTACATTTTATTTCATTTTTAACAAATAGAGCCACTCCACCACCTCTTTTGTTGCTTCTGTTCACATGATATAATTCATACCCTTTGATGTGAACATTATTTGTGTTTTCATCGTTGAGCCATGTCTCTGACAGTGCTATTATTGTAAAGGTTCTGTTTAGCTGTTTTAAATAATCTGTTATTTTGGATATATTTGCATTTAAACTTCTACTATTAAAGTGAATAACAGAGAGACCTCCATTTGTTATATTGATGTCATTAAACTGTTCTTCATTGTAATATTCATAGTCTTTTATTTCAAGGAAAAAAATTGTATCAGTCACATCTTCAACATTGTATATTTTAAGCTCTAAGTCTTCATATGTTGCCATGTTTTAATGTATTTGTTTATTTTATATTTTGTTAATTTCTTGTTTGTGAAGTTATGTAAATGATTTATCATCTGTCCTCTCCTGAGCTCAATTTAGTTTTTCCATATCCTTCAGGTCTTTTATTATTTTAGCCTGAGATCCTTCCTCTAGTTTGATCCAAATGTTTCCATTTCTTGTCCAAGTTGATGCTATTTTTTTCTGTTTTATCAACAACCTTGCTTCACGTGCAATATTTCCTTTTTTTTGTTGTTAGATGTTCGTTTATGTAAACATTTGTTCCCTTCAGTTTTTTTGCTTGCATTATTACCTTGTTTCTTGATTTCCTGCTAATGAACTTTATGACTATGGATGGTTTGGCTTTATCCGATTTGCTGGGCAGGGTGTGACAGATTGACATGTCCTCATGTTCGATGTCAATGTCTTTGTTTTGTAAAAAATTCACTACTTGCTCCTCCAGAGTCTGTAGTTCTTCCTGTGGTGCATCTTCTGTAGTGCTAGTACCAGCAACAACTCTTGCATAACTCCAGTTCCTAACTTCCAGTCCAGTGATCACCAAGTTGTCTATTTTTGTGTATTGTTCCATGTTGTCTACTTTCTGTTCCAGTTCAGCTTTTTTCCTGTCTTTATTAGTCATCAGTTCTTTCAATTGTCTCTGTAGTGAACTTAACCTGATGTCAAGACTAAGCCTAAGGTCAAAACCCTTGACCTTAAGAACCTTGTGGGACAGAAACTGTCATTTCATTGATTTGAATCCAGAAATACAGGTTCACCCATCCTGAGACTTTCTTTCTTGAAAATTCAAGTGGAAGAACACTTTCTTTTCTATTATCATTACTATTTTACAAATGTTGATAATCAAAGTGTCTTAGTTCAAACCATTTTAGATGTTGCAGTGAACTAATCGATTTTATTAACTGAAACAGTGTAATGATTTTTAATTCTCATGCAAAGTTAGAATTCATGTTAAAGCTGTTACAGAGTAATTATGCATTTTCTGATTTCTGTCTTTGAATGAGCAAGTGTGCGTTTTCCAGGGTCAGGAATCGAAGCAGACATGTGTTGGAACAACTGCCTTGTTTTTACATCCTCTCAGACGTCAACAGGGGGGTTTTGGCACCTGTTTCTAAAACTCGCCAAAACAAAACTCTC
>NC_056498.1:91530361-91531779 GCF_014905685.2 Nematolebias whitei
GACTCCGTGCAGCTCAGAGTTTGATTCGTGACACTTGTAACAGAAATCTTCATCCAGTGGCCGCATCTTCAGTTCAATCCAAGGGTACCCCTCTGTATGCTGATCAATCAACACTTCCAATCGTTGTGGATTTACCGTTGTGGATTATATGACTTTTTCCAATGGATTACAGACTCTGTTTCCAAGGGGTTAAAGCATTGCTACAATGGAATTATCGAGACGTTATGGAATTATAATCAACACAATGGTATTACCAAGAACATTGTGGAATTACCTTGACTTTGTTTTCCTTGCTGGATTACTTTTGACTTTTGTTTTCCTTGCTGGATTACTCTTGACTCTTGTTTCTTTGCTGGATTACATCAAGCTTCAAGGACAATTGAAGGCGTAAGTTCATAGTTGGAATTCATCCCCATGGACAGGTGATGATTTCCAAAGTAGATGAACAGATGCTCAGATATATTCATCAATTAACACGGATTCCTCATTTTTCTGGACTGAATAAAACGTGCATTGAATTTAATGAAATGCAAACGTGAGACGTCATTTATCTTTGACCCATCAAAATGAATGCGGTCATTTATTTACAGAATCAAAGTTTAACATCAAACATTTACATTAATTTGGCAAAATATGAAAATAACACATAATCAGGAAAACCATATGGCCATGATTTTCCGTTGCTTCACCACAGACATTTATGAAAACTGTACAATTATGATCAATTATCCACACGGCGGTGGATGAGCACTTTACACAGACATTTCTAAATTATCTGGAAGGATTTCTACTTTAGAGAAGAATTTAAAGATGAAAAGATGAAGTTTAAAGGGGGTGAAAGATGGTGTTTGAGGGAGAGTGTTGAACAGAACGGCACTCTCCGGGCTTTCTTCAGCTTCTTCCTTACAGTACACTTAGGTGGTGAAATCGACTCTTTTACCTGGAGATGTCTCAGGCGAGATTCCGTTTAACGCACCCTTTCAGCGTCTCCGTAGGATGGCTGTGAATCGTCCGGAGTAATGGCGAGATTCTGTCCGACACAAGCTCACCTCAGTGGAAAATGTTATAATCCCATGAAACTCGGAAGAGCTCTGTGGTCATGTCAGGGTCTTCCCGGCTCCCACAGCAACTGCCCAGCACTAGGACATATCAGAACTGTCCGCACCGCCGAACTTCTCCAAACCCACAGAACTGGGTAAACCAGGAAGTACCGACATTTTTAAAGAGCTCTTTTCCCGGTTCATTCGGGAGTCTTCCCATTGGTCAGTACCGACCAGACAGGGGTGTGTTTTGTGACGTAAGAGGTTACTAGGAGTCAGAAAAACAGCAAGAATGTTATTGAACAGATTAAACTGTTCTCACAGACAGAGAGAGAGTTTTGTTTTGGCGAGTTTTAGAAACAGGTGCCAAAACCCCCC
>NC_056498.1:91531879-91552023 GCF_014905685.2 Nematolebias whitei
CTGTGAGAGGTATTATCCTGTTAACACCGGCAGCGGCTGTCCTCAGCTCCTCGAACAGTTTAGCTGACATAATTGTTATGTCTGCCCCACCATCCAGGAGTGCTTCGTGTGTGAGGACTCCTTCGAGTGTTACTGACAGGTACGCCTTTTTGGCGACCCCCCTTCTGATAAAGTTACACAGAAACCTCTTAGGTTTTTTCTGACGTTTCTTCACACGTTCAACCTTGTCTGTGTAATCTTGGTTTGTCTGAACCGTCAGCACAGCAGTAGCTGTTTCTGAGTGTTCAGCTTGCGATGACTCGTCATCGTTTGTATGTGAGTTTACCCCCCCCTTCTTCCGATGAGGGGTTGTTGGAGGCAACAACAACAATGTCTTGGTGTGTTCCACCGACATCTGTGATGTTGTCATTCGCGCCCTCAGATGTAATAGTGATTACATCACTGCATAGTGCTCCAGGTTAGTTTCCCGTGTCAGTGTGTTTCAAAGTTTCTAAAAACCTGCGTAGTTTCTCTGTCTCTTCTGAGCTCAGAGGTGTAGGGCCTTGTTTCTGGAACCTTTGTGATTTTTTCGCCTCGGTTCGTTTCGTCCGAGGTGGGGGACGGTTAGGTACGTCTTTTGGGGGTTCCTTTTCGGACTTCCCCTGATAATATGGGTCACCTTGGTTCTCATATCTTTGCGTCCTACGCACACCCCATTTACGATAATCACGTTCATCCTCTGAAAGAGGAGCTTTTTGTCCCAGCGTGCACCTTCATGACGCGGTTTGTTAGTTTGAAAAGACTGCTTTTTCTCGCCTTTCTTAGGAGGAGGAGGCGATACACGCCGTCCTTCCAGTTCTAGGGAGTGGGGTTTAACCTTTACACCAGGAAACACCTCTATGGGCGTCTTAGCATGAGAACATGCCTCAAACACATTCACAGCACACTGTTTAATCTCATTGATGGATTTTTCTCTGAAATTTGCCATCATTTATACTGACGTTTTAAAGTCAGTGTGGAGATTTTTGCTGAAAACAAATTTAAAACCTTCTTCTTCCTCCATTCCGGTTTCATTTCTTTAACCAAAATAAGCTTGGAAGATTCTTTTGTAATAAACCTTTGGATGTTCATGCTTCCCTTGCGTGACCTTGTCAGCAGCCGGGAAACCAGCAGGTCCCGTGCAGGGGTCGTACTCCCTGATCAAAGCTTCACACAGAAGGTTGTAATCCCTCCTCGTGGCATCAGGTTGACGCTTGATGAAGGTGAACACCTCTCTGTCCGAAGTGAGCCTTATCAGACTGATTTTATCCTCAACCATAGCATTAGGATAACCACTCAGTCTGAATTCAAGGTCATTCAGATACGCTTTTGTTCCAGTTGAACCCATTGGGCCAGGTACAAAGCGTTGTACATATTTTGAGAGTTTTTGAAGATCATCTATTGAAAGAGGAAGTTTCAATGGTCTCTCTTGCCTGCTTGGTAGTGGAGACCTGTTCAGGTCTGTCCCTGCTACTTTTGGTAAGGGTGGAGGTGTGTATGATGTAAGGAGATTTGGGTCTGAAGCCCAGTGTGTCCCCACATTCTGTCCATGCCTCTCACCATATTTCCTTTCTGCATGGTAAAGTTGTGTTTTAAGCGCGTCTATCTCAGATTTGTATCCGCTCAGAGCATTTGATGCTTCTTGCAACTGTTGTTGTAGAGCATCGTTGTCTGAGCACAACTTTTGGTACATGACCTCCCTTTCCTTCAATTTCTCCTCATATGAGTGAGCTTGTAAAGTAAGGTAATTTTGTGAGAGCTCCCTCTCACGTTTTAACTCATGTGCACTGGTCTCGTCAGCAAGTTTAGACTGTGCCATGAATTTGAGATAACCCTCTCTGTCGCCATTTAACCTTATTGCAAGGTCATCAGCCTTGTCTACCACTGCATAGAATGATGCTTTCAATAAGAGCGCCAATTTTGCCAGCTTATCATAGCTTGACTTTGTTATGTCTGAAGAGGTCACACTCTCTGCAACCACCTTCAGCTCGTCCAATAACTCTTTTGAGTTCATGCTGTCCACCTGTTCACCATATGGATCTAAGGATTCTGTGAGCAGCGTCAACGCTCCCTCTAAACAGTCCTTCATCTCACAAGGATCAAAATCCTTTTCTATCACACCTGCCATGGTTATTCACTGTTCAGCACTTATCTGGTTAAACAGTTGCCAACTTCAGATTATTTTAACAGGTAAATATTTGTATTCAAGTGTCATGTGAGTTTCACACACTTTTTAGCTCTGGGTTCACTCAACAGTACTGTGTAAGCCACTTCTTCAAATGAATGGGCACTTATTGTAAGATTCACCCCAATTCATGAATATATAAGTAAATGCCTTCTTCTGGCAGTGTTACTTTTTTAATGTGCTTATTTTTTTAACAGATACTAGATTACCAAGCTTCTCAGTGTTATTTACTCTAAAGCACTTAACATTAAATAAACCTGCAATTTTTCTAAAAGTCTCACAGCAACTTTAGTTTTTTAAACGCTTTTTAAGCAGTTTCATTTACCAGAATTCGCTATTTAACAGTTACTCATTAAACCAGGTTGGGTGAAAAGAAAAAAAAATGATGAGGAGATTATCAGTCCCTCTTCAGGAAAACTGTTATACTCCTCTTTCAACAGCAGGTGGCGGTGTAAGCTTATTTGTACCAGCAAGGAGTCTATGACAACTTCCTGTGGATCGTTCTGTTGATATCCGGTTGTTAGCCGCTTAGCTTAAAATTAGCATCAGCGAAACTTCGGTCAAATCAACATTTCTGAACGGATTTAAAGCTTAAACGTGGCGTTGTTTCAACAAGCACGACTTTTTTGCATGAAACATGAGTTTTGTGGGAACAGTGGCGGCCCCATTTAGCGATTTTAAACACAGTGGAGGCTTCGGTTGAACCGAGACTCATTTCCGGGGTCACGTGACTGAATCAACCAATCATCAGAGACAACAGCGGGGGTGGGTTTTACAACCTGACATCAGAGGAAGTGACGACAGACACGTCACTCGTCTCTCAGCGAATCAGAGCTACCCAAACAGCGGTTTTAGACCAATGACACATCGTCATTATAGCTATCTTTGTTAGCATTAGCTTGAAAAAGTCCGGTCAACTTTCTTTCATTAAAACTGTCAAAATGCACAATTTTCTGTTAAAAATGTGACGAATAAGCTCTCAACAGCGCACTGAGACGGCGCCCCGTTCAAAACAGCAGTTTAATCATGCAAATGACTCGTTCGAACGAATCAGAACCGAGCCGGAACAGAACCGGGTCTGAGCAGAACCCGTTCCTCTCTGCACCACAGTTTAAACATAATCAAACGCTTTCCACAGCTTATTAGCTCACAGATAACAGATGTACCATTTCAGCTTTAAAATGAAACACATTGACTTAACTTCCAGCTCTCTTAATACCACACAGCTGATAGATTAGAAAGCTGCACTTTTCATGCCAACAGTCAGTTCACGTATTAACACAGACTCAGTCACATTTAACTCACGCCTCTTCAAACATTCGTACGGCCACGAAATGTCCAAATGGCGGATATCGGGTCACGAGGAGCTCTTTAGAGACCTGTACGAGCCACCAGAAATGTAGTGAGATAGGTCGGTTAGCTTTGTTTAGTTTCGGAGCTCCACTACACGTTATAATATCTGGACTAGTTCAAGTACCTGATATTATACTTAATTTTAACGGGTTCTCTCTTTTTCGAGCTACTTGACAGATATGTGACAGAGATACTGTGTGGGAGATGGTTTAATCAGTGACATGAGATGTTAATTTTCTTTGACCTATCAAAACGAATGCGGTCATTTATTAACAGAATCAAAGTTTAACATCAAACATTGTACACGTGATTATTCTGATTGAAGCAATAACACATTTTAATTAATGAGCTTTACAACAGACATTTCTGAAAATATCTGGATTAATTACTGGCAGATAGAAGAGTTTTAAAGATGGGAAATGAGGGAGTTTAAATGGAGAGAAAGATGTGTGAGGGAAAATGTGTCGACGAAGAACGGCACCCTCCATCCGAACCCAGCTTAACCCACGGTACACTTCGCAGTTGAAGATCGACTTTTTACCTTTCTGAAGATATGTCAGTTCCGGCGTAAAGTTCCACTTCAAGCCACCTTTCAGCGTCTCCGTAAGGATAGCAGAGAACCGTCCGGAGTAGTGACGGTACTTCGTTCAACAGCAGCTCACCTCTCGGGTGGGTTCGCATGAGCTGTGAGCCCGTCAGAGGTTCCACTCAGATGTGGAAGATTCCATAATCCCCACGAGACTCGGAAGAACTTCGGATCATGTCTGGAACTTCTTGTTCTCTCCAGCAACTTTTCTGTTTGGTTCTGCTCTCCGAACTGAACTGCTCTCCTTGGAACTAGGAAGTGTCGACATTTAAAGAGTTGCTTCCGGTTCCTCTGAGAACTTCCTGATTGGCTGATAGAACCAACAGGGGTGTGGTCTTAGTGACGTAAGAGGTTATTAAAAGTCAAGGAGAAAGAGTAGATTGTTTTAAGAACAGACAGAAAGATGTTTTGAAGAAATGAGACTTTTTGGTGCCAGTCTTCCTTCTATCTGTCTGAAAAAGTTAAACATGACATTTCTTTCCAGTAAACATGTTTTTGACCGAAACTTGACTTTTGACCGACTTACTCCTTCTCATTTCAGACAGAGAATCAAAAATGCATCATTACTCTTGTAACAGACATTAACTTGATTTCTACTTTGAATGAGGATTAAAAATCATTTATACTGTTTCACAGTTGATTTAAAATGAGTAGTTCACTTCAACATTTAAAATGGTTTGAACTAAACACACTTTTGATTATCAAGATATTGTAAAATAGTAATGATAATAAAAAGAGAGTGTTCTTTCAATTGATCAGTGCAGGACACACTTAGAAAGTCTCTGGATGAACTTAATTTTGTGTTTCTGGACTCAAATCAATGAAATAACAGTTCTTGTCCCAGGAAGGCCCTCAGGGCCAGATTTTGACCTGAGGCTTAGTTCACTACAGAGGTGGTCAGTTTAAGATTAAAATCAGACACCACTCTGAGCAGCAGGACCACGCTTTCCACAGAACAACTGTGTCAACTCTTGAAACTGTGCCTGCAGTCAACCTACTTCACATATGGGGAGCAATATTATAGGCAGAAACATGGGTGTGCTATGGGGTCTCCAGTTTCTCCTATTGTTGCCGACCTGTACATGGAGGAGGTAGAAAAGAGAGCCTTGACGTCCTTTTCAGGGACACCACCAAGTCATTGGTTCAGGTATGTTGACGACACCTGGGTTAAAATTAAATCTCAGGAAGTCCAAAATTTCACTGACCACATCAACTCTGTGGATAAATACATCAAGTTCACACGAGAAGATGTAAAAAATGGCAAGTTGGCTTTCTTGGACTGTGAGGTCTCAGTCTCTGATAGAGGACATTTGCAAACCGAGGTGTACCACAAACCCACCCACACAGACCAGTATTTGCAGTTTGACTCCCATCACCCTTTGAAGCACAAGTTAGGAGTCATCAGGACTCTGTATCACAGAGCAGACAGCATCCCCACTAACTCGGGAGCCAGGCAGAAGGAGAAATCCTACACAAAACAGGCTCTAGAGCAATGTGGATATCCTAACTGGGCCTTCCTGAAAGCAGAGAAGAAACCCAAACAGGACGCCAGTCAGCCATCAGGTGAAAAGGAGGAACCCAGACCCAGACCAGTGGTCATTCCATATGTTGGGGGAGTATCAGAGAAACTGAGACGTTTATTTTCTAAACTGTCTGCTTTCCGATAAGCAAAGGTAACCACTGGAAGTAGCAATAAGCACCTTTGTTGCAGCCTCTCCTCCAAGGGGTCCGGAAGCTTACTTCAGCGCCGTGGTATTACCTGTAGCTGTCTAAAGTAGCCTCATTAAGGCTGTGGCGAGGTGATTCATCCAGAATATTAACAACCTTAAATCTGTGAGTCACACCCTAATCTCACTCTGTTACCTCGAACCTCCAAGCAGCAGGGATGGATCTTCTGGTCCAGAGAAACTCGCGTTGTGGCCGCTCACCTCTTACTTTAGCATTGCAATTGTTAACTGTTCTGGTAATTTTTAGGGCCCTGGAAATGGGCACAAGGGTATTGTCACTCTGTAGCTAATAAACCTGTCAAAACCTCCTTTATTGGTATTGTTAAGTGAACCAAGCATTACCATGTTTTTGTTCATTAAGGGTGAAATAATAGTCCAGAATTATTCATTTTACGTTGCTTTAATCAATAGTTTTAGCAAGGGATACAGCATCAGGCACAATTTTATAACGATTAAATTTCATGAGTACATAGGATACACTTTCTTCCCTAAGTGAGGCGATGATTATTATCTGAGGAATTCTAAACTCAAGAGCCCTTGAGGATTTATAGATACTGCCTTCAAATAGACCTTTCACAAATCAAGCCAAAAGATGTTCTCTCTCAACTCCCTCATGAACCAGAAGCACCTTCGAGCAAATCCCACTAACATCCGATTTAATATTCTTGAATTTGTCCTGTACACTAAATTTCTAATCTGATTAATTAATTTATTTAGACCAGAAGGACAGGGTAGTCCGCTTACCTTGATTCTGAGGTGTCTCTCAGAGAATCTTTGGGTCAGTAAACGGCATATTTCCCGTTCTCCAGGAGGGAGATACGGGCCTTACCCAGGGCAGGAGCAATCTATGCCAAATTGAAGAATTCAGAGTTTGGACGGGCCCGGGTCAAGCTTGTAGAAGTAGGACCCCTCTTCAGTCTGTTGTTGCAAGTGGAGACCTAATCCAATCCCATTTCGGTGTGAAAGAGAAGTAGATCCCCAGCCTTGTCCCAAACCGAGATAATCCAACTTCTTTCGGGCGTCTCTGATCTTCTAACTGCTCTCTGCTGTAGTACCTTCTGTTCAGCTCTTCAACTCGGCTTTCGACTCTGCATTGACCAAGTTCAATCCGTTCAGTCTGTATTTAAAGACTTCTTTTTCTCTCCTCCTCTTAAGGAGGGGTTTTGGAAAATTACATCATGTCTTTTCCAGTAACTTGTCTGCTGTTTTGCACCTCAACCGGTTTAGACCAGTTCTCTGGTACTTTCCAGAACTTTCTTTTGCTCAAAGATGCGTCATCATGTGATGAGCTGAGTTTGAACTCTATGACTTCTTGTTTTCTTCTACTGCTCGAGGCAAGCCCAGGCTTGTCCTATGTGGACATGTCTGGGCCTGTTCACTATTACATGAGGCCTGAGCACTGCTCTTCAACTTCAATACTTCACAAGTAAAAGTAAATCACACAATCATACAATAGATTATACAATTTCTTAAAGATCAATACTTTCATTAGTTGATTATTTGTTGATTATTAGTAAGACAGTAAAACACTTTTTGGTTACACATTATCATCTTTAGCTTGATTTTTAAAGCAGGAGTTCAGTCCTTGTATTTCCAGCTGCTGAGGAGAACTTTGATCAGGCTTCACCTTTATTAAAGCTGGTTGTCTGCCATGCATCATCAGACATCAGGTTTATTGACAAAACGTAACATCCCAGTGGCTTTTAAACCCCAAAATACATTACGGCAAAGACTGGTTCATCCCAAAGATCCAGTCCCCCACCACAAACAGAGTAATATTGTGTATGCTGTTCAGTGTCAGGAGGGCTGTGATCAGTCTTACATCGGGGAAACTAAACAGCCACTGGCCAAAAGGATGGCCCAGCACAGAAGATCAACATTATCAGGCCAGGATTCTGCAGTCTACACTCATCTCCAGGCCAGCGGTCACTCTTTCAAGAATGAAGATGTTCACATCCTGGACAGAGAGGAACGATGGTTTGAGAGAGGAGTAAAGGAGGCCATCTTTGTGAAAATAAATCGTCCATCATTAAACAGGGGTGGAGGCCTCCGGGTTCAACTGTCCCCTTCTTACAATGCTGTGATTGCTAGTATCACTCAGCCCTCTGTGAACAGTAAACAGCCATCAATGTGCTAATGATCCATTGTTAGGCTGATGGTCCTTCTTGAGCATGTGATCAGCTGGTTTTGGTTGTCAGCAGCAAACTTGTTGATCCACTCTGAGAAGGTGCTATTTAAGAGACTGAGCTGAAAACAGCACCTCAGACTGAGGAAGTCTCTTGGATGA
Organism: Nematolebias whitei; assembly: GCF_014905685.2. Taxonomy (NCBI): domain Eukaryota; kingdom Metazoa; phylum Chordata; class Actinopteri; order Cyprinodontiformes; family Rivulidae; genus Nematolebias; species Nematolebias whitei. Next base: position 91,540,036 of record NC_056498.1, read on the forward strand.
GAGACGAAACGTTTCTATATTTTTTTGCTTTGTTTTTTTTTTTTTTTTTAATGTCCAGAGGACCAGATTGAACTTTTTTGGATTTTTCTACCTGAATTATTGAGCATGCATCAGGATATGGCAAAACATAGTTTGGTTCAATTATCTGTTGTCCTTTTAGACGAACGACTTGAGGTTTGGTTTTTTGGTTTTCCCCTAAATGTTTTTGGAGTCTATGGCGAGACTCAACTGAAGAATTAGCTAGCCCCCCCCCGAATAGGATTGTTCGAGTAGGTTCGGCTTGAGTGTCGTGAGACCAATGTAGATTATGGTACTTAAGGTAGCATTAATCTACATTGACTCCGCAAAGATTGAAGTTTAACAAATGAACTACATGTTGGCATAGTTGAAGTCCTCTTAGTCTCTAACTAAAATACACACAAAATTCATTCTTGCTGGGGGTGTTCAGAAACAATACCAAAAACCAATTAAACGATGTCTCAACATCGACAAAAACAGTGACTAAGCAACCAGAAAAACAACGTTTCAACATTGACAAAAGTAGTGATTAAGCAACTAGAAAACGACGTTTCGGTGCGTCACTCACTCTGAATGTCAGATTTGATCACATTATCGCATCTGGTAACATCACCCTAACTAACATCACCCCTCTTTGGTCATGGGGGACCACGAACACGGGTGAGGACGTCGCTCCATGAGCAAAAGTTAGGATGCCCTTGAGTAGTTTTAGCTGTTTGCGCAGCCGAAAGAGGGCTTTAAGGTCTGGATTGGAATCCAGGTTGGCCTCGGGCGGAATGTTTTTCTCTGGGTCCGTCAAGTACAGCATCATTGAGTTTATTGCAGGGTCCAACTTCTGAAGTTGGATGCTGTCCGGGTCAGTCAGCACTGGTTGTACAGAGACTGTGTTGTCAGCCGGCTTGGCTGTAGCCTGTGCACGTGTGACTGCCATCAGCTCGGCTGTAGGTTGTACTGGCAGAGTTGCAAGCAGCCAGGAGGGGTCAAAGGACCTCTGAGGGCCGTCCACGGCTCTGTCCTTGATAGCTGGTTTATCTGTCCTCGACGACAGTACAGCATCTTTGGTGTGGGATCCATGGATCTCTACACCTTGAACTACCAATGGTAGGTAGTACCCGGTGGGCCCTGACTGTCTCAGCTCACAGAGGAGGCTTTGTAATTTAGTCAGAGTCGGGTTCACTGGTTGGGTGTTTTCGGTTCCACATGCTTTTGAAGGATTACTTACCGGGACTGTGTTCTCTGCTGAGAGGTCCTCGGTGCCTTCTGCAGTGCCTGCTGTTGGGCAGTCTGTGACTGTCTCAGGAGGCATGAGTATTGGCAAGGGTTTGCTCACTCTAGCCCACATTGTCTGTTTACCACAATCTATAATCGCTTCAAAGCGATTTATAAAATCCTGGCCGACCAAAAATGGGAATGAGTCAACCGGAGACACATATACCGGGTGGTATAGTGTCATTTTGCCAACCTGCATGTGAACCATAGCTATAGCTGTTAGGGTTGTCTTCGCCTACGCGAGGCTCTGCAGCCCTATAGCACATTCTATGAGAGGTATTCCCCTGTGAACACTATTAGCGGCAGTCCTGAGCTCCTCAAACAGTTTGACTGACATAATAGTTATGTCGGCTCCACCATTCAGTAGAGCTTCATGTGTGACGACACCTTCAAGTGTGATCGACAGGTAAGCTTTCTCAGCGACCCCCTTTCTGATCAGGTTACGCAGGAACCTTGGAGGTTTTGGTCGACGTTTCTTCTCACGTCTACCTTCACCTGTGTAATCCTGGTTTTTCCGAACCGTTGGTGCAGTTGCTGCTGCTCCTGAGAGTTCGGCTTTTGACGGGCGTCCATCATTGATGTATGAGATCACCCACTCACCGTGTGTTGAGGGGCTCTCATTGTTTGTAACAACAAGGTCCTGGTGGCTGTCCATGACAGCGGCAGCATTGTTGTTTGTGTCACCCTGGTTTGACTGAACCGTTAGCACAGCTATTGCTGTTTCTAAGGTTTCAGTTTGTGACGGGTCACCGTCGGTGACGTGTTATTGTACACCCCCCCCAACTTCAGGTGAGGGCGTGTCAGAGTTTACCACAATAGCGTCATGGTGACTGTCTGTGACAGCAGTAACTGTGTTGTCTGTGTGCTCTGACTTATCAGCAATGATATCGCCAAACAAAGCTTTAGGTTGTTTGTCCGTGGCAACACCTTCCAACAAGTCCAACAACCGACGCACCCTGTCTGTCTCGTCCGAGCTCAGAGGACTGCGGTTCTCTTTCTGGACCTGCTGCTGTTTCTTTGTCGTGTCAGGCTGTTCAGCCCGGCGTGGTGGGGAAACAGCTCCCCCCTTTGGGGTTTCCAGTGGGATCCCTGTTTGTATGGGTCACTCTGGTGCCATACCTTTTACCCTTAGGGCGTTTGCCCCCTTCTGGTACATCCGTTCATCCTCTGGTTCCTCGGGAAACCATTTAGGATCAACAGCAACGTTGAATTGAATCTCCACTGTCTACTCCTTAGAGGAATGTCAGAGTGGGACAAATCCAGAGTCACAGGTGCGTGGTGTAGTGAATCAAGGGTTAACTTCACTACTAATTAATTATTCTTAAAGTTAGTTCAATCACAAATAATATTAATTGTTTAATTACAACGGATTCTTTCTTTTTCGAGTTAAATTTCTGCCATGTGACCAAGATAACTTGTGGAGTGGATGTTTAATCAGTGACATGAGACGCCATTTTATCTTTGACCCATCAGAATAAATGCGGTCATTTATTTAACAGAATCAAATTTTAACATCAAAACATGTACACATTGATTTGCTGATCTGTTTCTGATTAATAAACTTGGCACACTTTAATAACAAGACAACAGAACATTTCTGAAGGCATCTAGATTACTGGTGAATAAAAGTTTAAAGAGAAGGAGAATAGAAATTTAAAGATTTAGATGGATGAGGGAAGATGTGTTGAACCAGAAAATGGCACCCTTCCTCCGAATCCAGCTCAGCCCTCTGGTACACTCAGGGCGTCAATGGCTTGTTACCTGAGCAGAGGATACTTCAACTCCGGAACAGAGGTCCATTGGCACGCTACCTTTTCAGCGTCTCCGGTCAGGGTGGCTAAGAATCTTTAGAAGTAGTTCCATATGCTCCAATCAACAGAATAAGCTTCCTTCGAAGTTGAGAGCATGTACTGCTCGGGTTGATTGCACAGCGATGCGAGCTGTGACTCCGCTGAAATGGATGGACCCTTGGCACATGGTCAAATCCATCCGCTACTTAGTTGAGTCTCATCTCCGACTGAAAGTTCCAGCAAGACTGGAAAAGACTAAGACTTCGAAGAAGACCAAGACTGAGACTAAACTGAGTTCCAGGACTTAGAAGACTGAATAGTTCCAAGAAGTGTTGCCTTTTAAAGGGGTATCTACTTCCTGTTACGTGGTACTTCCTGATTAGTTGAAACAACCAGTAGGGGTGTGGTTCAAGTGATGTCAGAGGGTCACTAGAAGCCAAGAGAGGATGCAGGAATGTTTAAGAATGGTTAGTACAGACGGAGAACTGTTTTTAAGAGGTGAGAGGAAGCAGGTGCCAACAGCTCTTATTTACTGTCTGCGAGTTTTAAAAACAAGACACTTCGTTCTAATAACTCGTCTCCGACTTTCGACCGACATCCACTACTACTCCTCATTCAGACAGAAGACTAAATGCACACTTACTTCGTAAATAGGCATCTAACTGTATGATCAAAAATCTAACAAGGTTTAAAAATCATTAATACTGTTTCACAGTTGATTTAAATGAGTGGTTCACTTCAACATTTAGAAATGGTATGAACTAAACACACTTTTTGATTATCAAGATATCTTAAAATAGTACTGATAATGTAAAAAGAAGAGTGTTCTTTCAATTGATTAATTCAGGATACAATTAAATAGTCTCTTGATGAGATAATTTGTATTTCTGGATTCAAATCCATGAAATAACAGTTCCTGTCCCCTGAAGGTCTTCAGAGACAGATTGTTGTCGGAGGCCTAGTTCACTACAGTGGTCTGAGGTGACAATACTGTGGTTGTTACAGCCACGGACAGAGGGAAGAAGTTTGTTGTCCATAAAAAAGTAATCGATCCTTGAGTATGAGTGATGAACATGAGAGAAAAAAGAATATTCTTTCTCAGCTGGGTGTTAAAAACGCCACACATCGCACAGGCCATACTTAGATAAAAAGGCACGGATAGTTTGGGACGACATGCTGACTGTGGCAGGGTTTGTAGAGGATCTGTCCAAAACTGAATCCAGCCAGCAGTTCAAGTCACCACCGAGTATCATTGAGTATGTGTTAAGGTTTGGGAGCAGTGAAAATAATTTCTCAAAGAAACAGACATCATCTGTATTTGGGGCATAAACGTTAATGAGCACTACTGGTGTGTTGTACAATTTACCGGAAACGATCACAAAACGACCATACTTATCTGAGTTAACTTGAAAAGGTTCAAAAGAAATGTCCTGACTGATGAGGATCGAGACGCCTCGAGCCTTTGCTCGAAAGGAGGAATGAAAACTCTGCCCGTGCCATGTTTGCAGTAATCGTTTGTTATCTTCACTTATAATGTGAGTCTCCTGCAGAAAAGCAATGTCTGTGTTTAATTGTTTTAAATGAGAAAGCACCTTCCTTCTCTTAACAGTGTGGTTCAAACCTTTGACGTTCCAGCTTGACAACACCAACTGACCACTCATATTACTAATCATTTGCATAAGAAAAATAGGTAATACAGTCCAATGTGTGGATGGCTGTGCAGTTCTTGGCAAAGTGCAAGAGAAGATAAGTTAATGGCAGTGATGGACCCCCCACCCCCCTTCCCACCCTGAACAGCTGCAAAAAACAAAAGCAGCAAGCTCCATAATAAATAAAAAATAAGGTTCCTGTCTAACTTCTAAACTAGTGCTCCAGTATCATTAAAATAATTAATGTATAAGCACCTCACAAAACAGTTTTAAAGTATGCAAAGCCAAAAAATTATACATATAGATGTACGTGTAAACACACACACAAATACGAGCATAAAGTTAGATTAAATTAATGTAAGATAGTCAACAGGTAAACAAGAAGAGGAAAAATGTTAATAGTTCAAGAGAATATATTGAAACATATATTTCACACATTTTTATACATGAATGCTTCAATTATTTATGTGTCTAAATACAAAACTAAAAAGCCGCACTCTTTTAAGGCACTGAAAACTAACTAGTCTCAGATTATCAGAATATGGGCAGAGTCCTGTTCATCTGTTCGTCACCTCAAGTAAACAAAAGTTTAGTGTAAACATAAACAAAGCCAGTGCGGAAACAACGCGTTGCTCATCAATCAAAAGTAATTAAATATTACTTGCGCTGTGAAGTCTGAGATAAGGTGTCCATGTACTTCTGCGCCTCCTCTACAGAGCTCAGCCACCTCCTGTGTCCATCAGGTAAAGTCACACGGAGTCGAGCAGGAAAAAGCAAAGCAGGCTTTAAACCCAGAGAATACAGCGCAGCCATCACATCCTTATAATCTGCGCACTGGTTAAGGACTTCAGGGGTGTAATCCTCCACGATCCGCATCGATTTCCCCTGGTATTCAAGTTTGCCTCTGCATTGAGCCTCCCGAATGAGGAGCTCCTTCACCTGGACCCGGTGCAGTCCCAGGATAACCGGGCGCGGCCGCTGGTCTGAGGCGGGTTTCGGGGCGAGGGTTCAATGAGCCTGGTCCAGTTCAGGTGGAGATGGAAGAGTGTCACGCCCGTAGATGTCGCACAGCAGGTTGGAGAAAACAGGTTGGAGAAAAAGTCTTTGGGGCGTCCACTCTCAATAGACTCCGGTAGGCCCAGAATACGAATATTCTGCCATCTGCTTCTACTTTCTAAATCCACTAGTTTAGGCTTTAGCCTGGAGTTGTCCTCCTGAAGAGTTGAACAGGTGTTTTCTACCTCCGTCAGGCGCTGGCTCAGGTCGTCAGTGGCAAGTTCCAGTGATGAGACACGCTGGCCGTGTTCCTCCACCACGAGCCGGGTCTGGTCCAGTTTGACATCCAGCTGATTAAAAGTTGCTTTGAACTCAGCTGACAGCGCCGCGCGGTGCTCCTCAAACAGCGACGTAATTGCCTCAAGGGTTAGGCCAGCGTCATCCTTCTTACTACATTTTTAATATAAAATCTTGTTAAAGAAATGTTTGATGGAGGTTAGGTGTGCAATAGTAGGCAAAAAAGTAAATGTAGAGGACTTGGTAGTGCTAAGAATTAAGTTTTAACCGGAGCACTAGCAAAGCACGACTACTCCATCTCACGACCACACCAGCCCAGCATTTTTTATTTTGATTTATTTTTTGCTTTTTGTGTGCACATGGTGTGTTGGTGTTGTTTGTTGGTGGGGGGGGGGGGGGGCAGCACTAGGAAAAAGGAAATCCTAAGGCTGAATCGGCTCACTAAGAAGGCAGGCTCTGTGGTGGGACTGGGCCTTGACTCTGCGGACAAGGTGGTAGAGCAGAGGACGTGCTCCAAAATCAGAGCGATCATGTCCAATCAGGGCCACCCCTTGAACTCTGTCTTTTCTAATCAGCGAAGTTCAGTGAGCACCAGATTCCATTCGTTGAGGTGCTCTATTCAGAGATTAGTTTGTCCCTTGTGCCATTAGGCTGTATAATCTGGCCACTTCTGGCAGGAACAAGAGAAACTAACTGGTTATATCCCCTAACATAGTTGTTCCTTGATCTGCTCCTTTTAGTGTTGTTTTTATTTATTTATTTATTTATTTTTAATAAGCGTACTCCATTTTGAGCTGGTGTGTTTTTATCTTATTGTTTGTATGAATGGGAGCTACAGACCACCATATAATTTTCTTCGGGATCAAACAAGTATCTATCTATCTATCTATCTATCTATCTATCTATCTATCTATCTATCTATCTATCTATCTATCGATCTATCCATCTATCCATCTATCCATCTATCCATCTATCCATCTATCGATGTATCGATGTATCGATCTATCCATCTATCCATGTATCGATGTATCGATGTATCGATGTATCCATCTATCCATCTATCTATCTATCTATCTATCTATCTATCTATCTATCTATCTATCTATCTATCTATCTATCTATCTATCTATCTATCTATCTATCTATCCATCTATCCATCTATCCATGTATCGATGTATCGATGTATCCATCTATCCATCTATCCATGTATCGATCTATCTATCTATCCATGTATCGATGTATCCATCTATCCATCTATCTATCTATCTATCTATCTATCTATCTATCTATCTATCTATCTATCTATCTATATATCTATCTATCTATCTATCTATCTATCTATCTATCTATCTATCTATCTATCTATCTATCTATCTATCTATCTATCTATCTATCTTGTTCTGTTTAGTTCCTGTGTGTGTTATCATGTTCTGTTTAGTACCTGTGTATGTTAATCTGGTCAGAGTTTCAGGATCATCTTTAAGAGACAGAATCATCCTTTAAATTTGTCACACCCCACCCCCAACTGGTGGTACACACCACATGTGTGATGATCCACTGCATTTCTTCAATTCATTTTTATTTATTGCGACAAGAATTGGGAAACTTTCAGCTAATATAAACCAATTCTTAATGATTACAGGAAGAAGATGATAATGAGCTGAGCTTTGTATAAATATATGACATGTTTTTAAATTATTGAGGGTGATGTAAATCAGATGTGGACAGCTGTAAGTTGCATTTAACTGCAAAAGTCCCCATAAATTAAAGTTTGGATCAGTTTAATCTGTGTGACTCTCGTTGCTGTAATTTATCAGTGCATTCTGTACGTGTTGCATCATGTATACGTTGGGTCTGAGCAGTGTGTAATGTAACCCTTCAGGGTGTCACTGTATGTAATTACACAGTAAATTACTGTAATTGGGTGTAGTGTTGTCACCAGGCTCACACTCCACGGTAAATAATTGTGGACAGAAACCCATCTCAAGCTGATCCTGAAATAAATTTTAAAAACACCCTCGAAACAAAGTAGATTTTCAGAAGCCTGACAACACAAAGTATAAGCGCAAAAGAAAATTAAAGAACCAGCATTCCTTGAATGAATACATCACATGACAGCTTTATTGACCATAATAAGATCATCTTATCATCTCATCTTATAAATGTGTCAGGAGACAGAGGGAGAAGAGGAAAGTCAAGAATGTAGGACTGAGGGTTGCAACTCTAAATGTGGGGACAATGACATGCAAAGGTAGAGAGCTGGCTGACATGATGCAGAGAAGGAAGGTAGTTGTTTTTTTTGTATCTGAGAGACCAAGTGGAAGGGCAACAAGGCTCGCAGCACTGGAGCAGGGTTCAAACTGTTTTACCATGGTGTGGATAGAAAGAGAAATGGAGTAGGGGTGGTCCTGAAGGATGAGTTTGAAAAAATGTAGTAGAGGTGAAAAGAGTGTCAGATAGGGTGATGTGCCTGAAGGTAGAAGTAGAAGGTCTGATGTTAAATGCTATCAGTGGTTATGCTCCACAAGTTGGATGTGACGCAGAGGAGAACAATATTTTGGAAGGATCTGGATGAAGTGATAAAGAGTATTCCCAGGGAGGAGAGAGCCATGATTCATTCATCAACCTTTATTTATACAGGTTAGTCCCATTGAGCCTCGGGACTCATTTACAAGAGAGACCTAATTTTAACAAAAAGTGATGACACTAGTGGAGAACAAATACAACAATAGAGAATCATAAAGGATGCATACAAATTAAGAATAACAAGTGAAAAAAACTGGTATTAAAATTATTTTACAAAAACAGCTAGGTAGAAAGTTGATGTAGAAAACTAAAAACAGGAACATGTCTGCATTGGGTTTTGCCAGGAACTTAGCAGATGTTTGAAGCCACTTAGAGATGTCAATGTCGAGAGCGTCAGATCTTTTTGCAAGATATTCCAGAAAACAGGAGTGAAGTAGGAGAAGGTCCTTTTGCCTAGTTCAGTCCACACAGAGGGAACACTGCATGTAATAAAGTCCTGAGAGTGCATGCTGTAGCTGCACTCACACAGTGGCATGTAGGAGGAGATGTATGAAGGCAGCTGACCAAAAAGTGATTTAAAGATGAAAATGTACCAGTGAGAGAGTCTGCGTGAAGTAGGGGTTGAAGGACTACATAATTTTTAAACTCGACATTAACATAATAAAACTCGAGTAGAACTCGAGTACTTGATGACATCATAGGATCTAAAGATGCAAAAATAAATAAAACTGCAAAAAAGGTCATTATTTACAAAAAAAAGATCAACAAAACATTGGGACCATATATTATGCTCCTACCATTTATCATACTGCAAATAAGTCACAGGAAAAACTAAACTATTAGTTATTATTATTAAACTGCAAAAGTGAAAGAAATGTGCGGAACGTAAAAAACGAAACTAAAAACAGTGAGGCGGACAACCACCCCACACCACCACCCGCAGTGTTGCACATTAGGTTTAGTTTTAGAGATTAATATGTTTATAGATTTTTTATAGGTTTAGAGATTAATATTTTTTGCTTTTTGTTTGTGAAACAAGGTCAGAGGAAGCTGGTTCTGGTTCGGTCGATTGGACCCGGTGTTACACCATATTCTTTGACCTGCAACAGTGCATGCAACACCACCCTCTATCGTCACAATATACGGTGGTCACAGAATATGGTGTAACACCGGTTCGCAATGAGCTCCAAACAGTCAGGAAGTTGATTCATTTTCTGTTTTCTTACGGTAGTTGAACCAGAAGATTCATCTTTAGTGAAATATTTCCAGACTATTGATGCATTTCTACCTGTTTGCCAAGACTGGGCCTGCTCCACTCCATCTGTTTGCTTGGAGGAATCCATTTTGTTGTCTGCGCCCGGTGCAGATCACGTGACGCAAAGACGTAACGGCAACGTAATGACGTCACCACGAATACTTGACGTGAAATTTAAAAACTTGATAGATGTCCAAGGAATCAATGTTTAGATTACTCAAGTAGTCTGTTAAAGCCCTAGTGTAAAGTTAATGATGACCAGTTAACCAATGAATACAGGGTGCAATGATGGGTATGATAGTTACAGCCCGTTATGAATCTTAGCACACCATGATAGGCAGTGTCCAACATCTGCAGGGTGCTTGTAGGGGCGTTCATGTAAAGAGAACTGTTGATGATCCATTTAAAATTGAGGGTGTTGAGATTTGTAGAGTTAATGAGATGAAATTTTTGGGTGTAATCATTGATAAACAGCTAACATGGAAAAATCACATAAATTCTGTAAGAACAAAAATAGCTAAATCTATTGCAGTACTATACAAAGTCAGGGAATTATTAAATGATAAAGCCCTACACATATTGTATAACACAATCATTGTTCCACATTTAATCTATTGCATTGATGTTTGGGGTAAAACATTTACAAAACCTATTTTTATTTTACAGAAAAGAGCTATAAGAATTATCACCAGAAAGCATTACTGTCACCCATCAAGCACATTATTTTATCAACTAAAGTTGTTGAAGTTCCATGATTTGGTAGATTTCAGTATTTTATCAGTTATGTATAGGGCTCAAAATAACATATTACCATTAAATATCCAAAGAAATTTTGTTAAAAGACAAAGTTTTTATAATCTTAAGGGGATAGAGATATTTGTCAAACCAAAATTCAGAACTAGTCTGAAGGGAAGGTCTACCTCAATCCAAGGAATTGGATTGTGGAATGGTCTAGAGAGTGATGTTAAAAATGTCAAGTCAATGTGTACATTTAAGAAAAAGATCAAAGCTGAATTGTTAAAAAAGTATAAATGAAGTAGCTTAGTGTGTGTTTTGTATTAGAATTAGAAAAATTAGAAAGAGTTATTCATTTTGTTCTGTTACTTGAAAATTATTATGATTGAAATAACTGTTTGAAAAAAGGGGCAGATATAATAAAATGTTTTTCTTCTCTCTGCTGCCTTTCTTTTAAATCTTTTGTATCTTTTTTTTATATTGTCATGGAATTGTTTTGTACTTTTTTTAAATGAATAAACTTTATACCATACCATACCATTTGTTATGTCTCAAACTTGTCCTAAAAACTGACAAAACCAAAGGGATGCTTTTTACAAACAGGAAGTTGGTCCTAGCAGTCCTTCCATTGATTTTATCCTCAAATGGTGTCCCTATTGAGTTTGTCGATTCCTACTAATATTTGGGTATCTTGGTCGATTCGCATCTCTCTTTTAAGCTCCATGTGGAAAACCTAGTAAAGAAACTGAAAGTTAAACTGGGTCCCCTCTTACAATGCTGTTGTTGCTAATATCACTCAACCCCCCGTGAATAGTAAACAGCCATCCGTGTGCTAATGATCCATTGGTCCTTCTTGACCATGTAAGCAGCTGGTTTTGGTTGTCAGCAGCAAACTGGTTGATCCACTCTGAGAAGGTGCTATTTAAGAGACTGAGGTGAATACAGCACCTCAGACTGTGGAAGTCTTTCGGATGAGAGACGAAACATATCTAGATTTTTTTGCTTTTTTTTTTTTTTTTTTTTGGGAATGTCCAGAGGACCAGATTGAACTTTTTTCGATTAAACTGGGTTTCTTTTTCAGAAACAGATCCTGTCTGACTCTGAATGCTAGGAAACGCCTTGTGACTGTGACTTTCCTTCCCTCCACTGACTACGGTGACATTATTTATGCCCCTTTTCCATTAGTACCTGTAGAACTGGTACAGCACGGCTCTACTCTACTCGGTACAGTACAGGTTGTGTTTCCATTATGCTTTCAGTACAGGTTCCAGAGGGCGGGGTTCAAATTGACGTCACCACCTCTCACCAGCTGGTGGCGCTGAGAGGCTGAAACTGTTTTCAGTACAGGGTGAGAATTTATGTTATTTTGAAGTTGTGTGTATGTATGTATGCATGTATGCATGTATGTGTGTATGTATATGGGTATAAATAAATATATATATATATATATATA
>NC_056498.1:91552123-91556430 GCF_014905685.2 Nematolebias whitei
TAATTTTTAAATTGCTTCAGCAATTTTTTAAAACATTTTTTGTATAAAAACAAAATATTATTTTATTTAAAAATCACCTCCACTGTCCGTCCTAGACTGTCCAATCCGCCTGACTGCCAGGCGGGATCGGGATTCAGCCTTCATGATTACGCGCGGCCGGGGTCTCGCAACGGCCATCTGCGAGTCCCCATCTCCAGCTTCGCAGTGACCAGCGGGGCTCTGAGCACAAGGCTGGTATCTGGAACCCGAGCCTCCGAGTCGGCACATCGAAGGATCTTCCGTGGTGACCAGCGGAACTCAGAGCCGGGGAGATGACGCCCTGCCCGGTGTTGTATAATGTCATCTTTTTTGCTATGCTCTGACATGAAATATTTCTATGTTTATGGTAAAAATCTGCAAAATCATGATTTACGTCATATAAGTTCATGATGTGCGTAATTCCTTGTACAAGAAGACCAGAGACTACTGTTATCTTGCCAGAACAGATCACATTCAGCTGGGGCAGTGGGCAAATAAACAAGACCATGCCAGACCACGCCCAGTAGCGCCGACTGACTCAGAACAACATCATGATAAGGACATCCCAATGTGACTGATAAGGCTGTATTTAAACGAAGCAAATACATTTGTAACTCAGACGTGTTAGATGGATGTAAGGTGCATGTGATACGTCTCCCTTTCCAGCGCTGTGAAGGTAAAATAAATCTTTGTCTGAATTCAGAACCACTTCTCAGGCTGTGTTTTTGACTCTGTCTTCCTTCCACTGAACGATCTCAGGTTGAGGCAGTTTTGAGCTAAGTGTTTGAAAGTTGGTTCTCATAGTTTGAAAGACCTCAACACCGGCCTGGTGCTCCGAGGCTCCGGGGGGAGGACCGGGGTACACCAGCAGAGCTCCATCCAACTTGCTCTGAATTATGTTGTCAGCCACCAAGCACAAAAAATGCCAGCACATCAGCATTAGACCAAGATGTTGTCAGTATTGTTTTAAAAATCTTTAAAATAAGTCCAGCCGCTGCTCCAGTCTGAGAAATTGCAAATGGCGGATCATTGTTTTGAAAAGTTTCTGAAGGATCCAGTGACTCCACCCCTGACTCCGCCTCGACCAATCAGTGACCAACAGTGTTCTGATGTCACGTTTTAGTACCTCTTTGTTTGGGTTAGAACCACAGAGCCAAGGGTACTGAAAATAGTAACAGGTGATAAGTACCAGTACTAATGGAAAAGCCTCAGAACCGGGCCAAGTAGGGTCCAGTTGGCCCGTACCGGTACTAATGGAAAAGGGGCATAAGAAAGCCGTCTCTCGCAGTTTGGACCTGCGAGCTACTGAAACCGAGCAGTTTATGGCGGAGACCCGGTCCGCCGCTGTTGGACCTGCGAGCCGCTGAAACTGAGCGGTTTGTGGCAGAGACCCGTTCCGCCGCTGTTGGACCTGCGAGCCGCTGAACCGAGCTGTTTAAGTCGGAGACCCGGTCTGCCATCGATTGGACCTGCGAGCCGCTGGAACCGAGCTGTTTACGGAGGAGACCCGGTCCGCCGTCGATTGGACCTGCGAGCCGCTGAAACCGAGGAAGCTATACTACAGCTGTGGGATATGGGAGCTGTTGCAACAGGGACCTGGTCTGTCACCGTTGGGGCTGCGAACTGCTGGACCGAGTGAATCATGGGACCGCATGGGACCTGGAGGTTGTTGCCGCTAGGCCTCGGCTAGACCTCGCTAGGCCTCGGCTAACAACATAAGCTAACAACATAAGCCTGTGAACCTCGTGGCTGGATCCTGTGCTTCTGAGAGTTGAGACCAATAATCCAGAAGTATTGTGAGTAATGCCGAGCAAACACAGAGATAAGAGACAAGTGTCAGAAAATAATTCAGAAGATATGGAGGAAGTTTAAAAATCTTTGAACTTTTTGAGTGCTGAACTGACTAAATTATCAGCTAAATGTGAATTACTGACAGGACTGTTTGAAGAAGTGAGATGTAGTGAACTTAACCTGATGTCAAGACTAAGCCTAAGGTCAAAACCCTTGACCTTAAGAACCTTGTGGGACAGAAACTGTCATTTCATTGATTTGAATCCAGAAATACAGGTTCACCCATCCTGAGACTTTCTTTCTGATAATTCAAGTAGAAGAACACTTTCTTTTCTATTATCATTACTATTTTACAAATGTTGATAATCAAAGTGTCTTAGTTCAAACCATTTTAGATGTTGCAGTGAACTAATCGATTTTATTAACTGAAACAGTGTAATGATTTTTAATTCTCATGCAAAGTTAGAATTCATGTTAAAGCTGTTACAGAGTAATTATGCATTTTCTGATTTCTGTCTTTGAATGAGCAAGTGTGCATTTTCCAGGGTCAGGAATCGAAGCAGACATGTGTTGGAACAACTGCCTTGTTTTTACATCCTCTCAGACGTCAAAAGGGGGGTTTTGGCACCTGTTTCTAAAACTCGCCAAAACAAAACTCTCTCTCTGTCTGTGAGAACAGTTTAATCTGTTCAATAACATTCTTGCTGTTTTTCTGACTCCTAGTAACCTCTTACGTCACAAAACACACCCCTGTCTGGGCGGTACTGACCAATGGGAAGACTCCCGAATGAACCGGGAAAAGAGCTCTTTAAAATGTCGGTACTTCCTGGTTTACCCAGTTCTGTGGGTTTGGAGAAGTTCGGCGGTGCGGACAGTTCTGATATGTCCTAGTGCTGGGCAGTTGCTGTGGGAGCCGGGAAGACCCTGACATGACCACAGAGCTCTTCCGAGTTTCATGGGATTATAACATTTTCCACTGAGGTGAGCTTGTGTCGGACAGAATCTCGCCATTACTCCGGACGATTCACAGCCATCCTACGGAGACGCTGAAAGGGTGCGTTAAACGGAATCTCGCCTGAGACATCTCCAGGTAAAAGAGTCGATTTCACCACCTAAGTGTACTGTAAGGAAGAAGCTGAAGAAAGCCCGGAGAGTGCCGTTCTGTTCAACACTCTCCCTCAAACACCATCTTTCACCCCCTTTAAACTTCATCTTTTCATCTTTAAATTCTTCTCTAAAGTAGAAATCCTTCCAGATAATTTAGAAATGTCTGTGTAAAGTGCTCATCCACCGCCGTGTGGATAATTGATCATAATTGTACAGTTTTCATAAATGTCTGTGGTGAAGCAACGGAAAATCATGGTCGTATGGTTTTCCTGATTGATTATGTGTTATTTTCATATTTTGCCAAATTAATGTAAATGTTTGATGTTAAACTTTGATTCGGTAAATAAATGACCGCATTCATTTCATTTCCGGGTCACGTGACTGAATCCGCTAATCACAAATTGCAATCTTTGCGGAGTCAATGTATATTATTGCTACCTTAAGTACCATAATCTACATTGATCTCACAACACTTACAGCAAGCATTAAAGGAGCTAGAGGTTTGCAAAGCGGAAAGGGCGATGATTCTCCAACAATGTCTGAATTTACAAAGTGAATGTCAGACATCACAGGAGCGCCTGAAAGCTTGTGAGGAGAATCTAGCCACAGCAACAAACAAGATTTCTGACGGGGGGCGAGCTGGTCGGGGACTCAGGGACGATCAAGGCCAGGGTCCGGGTCAGCCACAACCACCCCAGACAGATGCTGTTACACCTCCTCCCCTTAGCCCTGTTCCAACACCCCCACCTCGGGTGATAAGGACGGGTCTGCACCGACTTGCACCTCCTACTCTTAGCCCCGTTGTAACACCCCCATCTCGGGTGATAGGGATGGATCTGAACCAACTTGAACCTCCTACTTTTAACACCATTCCGTCATCCCCACCCCCATCTCGGGTGGTAGGGGCAGACCTTCACCAATTTGCACCACCAACCACACAAGAGAGACCGTTGATACAGTCTCCTTCAATGGATGATTTGCAAAAAATCTCAAAATATGTACAACGCTTTGTACCTGGACCGATGGGGTCATCTGGAACAAAAGCGTATCTCAGAGACCTTGAGTTCAGATTGAGAGGTTATCCTAATGCTACGGTGGAGGATAAGATCAGTCTGATACGGCTCACTTCGGACAGAGAGGTGTTCACCTTCATCGAGCGTCTACCTGATGCAACGAGAAGGGATTACAACCTTCTGTGTGAAGCTTTGATCAGAGAGTACGACTCCTGCACGGGACCTGCTGGTTTCCCAGCTGCAGACAAGGTCATGCAGGGTAAATCAGCTAACAACTGCTGGTGCTAAAATCTCACTGTCGAAATGCCAGTGGTGCAGAACCAAGGTGGATTACGTTGGCCTCCTAGTAGGTCCGGATGGAATACAACCACAATTGAC
>NC_056498.1:91556530-91557121 GCF_014905685.2 Nematolebias whitei
TAAAAATAACATTTTGTACTGTGATTCACAAGAAAAGTCAAAACCAAGTATAAAAATATTTAATTCCTGGAAGAAGAAAAAAAACAGCATAGTAAAGACCAATGTTTGGCATGTAACATTAAAATAATTAAACAGATTGGTTCTAGTTACCATATGTAGTCTATTTTATTACATTCCTACAGAAAATAAAATAACACTTCATACATAGAATCCCAGTTCCTTTCCTTTTAATCAGATTGTTAAATGCTTGTGCACATCAGTCTATTTTAATCAATACAATCTTCTCTTTTTAATACTAAACCTTTTTCAATCCATTTGTATCTAGAAATCAATGACACCCCACCTCCACATGCTCACTGCCAAACTTAGTTAATTAACTCACCCTATACCTAAAACTTGCTCTCTCCAACTCGTAACAACTGCCTTGAAGCTTTCAGTCTCCAGCTGCGTGCCTCCCCTGCTCATTTCGGCTGCCGGCTCTAATAACTTTTTTCCCACCTCCTGTCTGCTCTTCTCACATTTCCTTTATGTTATTGACTCAAACATGTTCCTTTTTATTCACTACATCATTACCATCATTATATATATATA
>NC_056498.1:91557221-91568043 GCF_014905685.2 Nematolebias whitei
ATGAGGCAATCAGTGTGAATGTGTACTGAAATGTCAAAATGAAATATATATGCTAATAATAATATATAAAAAAAAGGTTTATGAACAAGTACAAGAGAACAGAATTTTGGTATAATTGGGCTAACTATAAAATGTCTGCATTTCAGCAGAATAATACTATTCTCAGAATCTTTGGCTATTAGTCAAGCATGCATGCTGATCAGTACGTAGGGCTGGTGCCTGTTAGCCTGTCAATCTGTGACACCCGCCTCACCTCAGTGGGTGTGACAGCCATCAAATGGGTTTGGCCTGATGGCTGTTCAAGTCTTTGACAGAAAGTCCAGCTTATTAGTCACCTCCTTTTTGGGTATGGCACAGCTAACTCGACTGACAGCTGTAGGAATAAAAAACTAATCAACCAGTCCTTGTGTTGGCTAAGAGCGATCTGACAACAAAAAACAAAAAAAACAAAAAAAAAACTGCATTCAGTTTGTCAGCACAGCACATTATTTTTTATTTTTTATTATTATTAATTTATTCATTCCATTTAAAAAACACATATACAGTATACATAAACATATATGTACACATATACATATACATACTGTATATATACATATATATACATACACATACACATAAATATACATACAATATAATTTTTTTTTTTTTTAAATAAAATGAAAGGTGGCAGAAGAAGAACTAGTCTTATGAAAACTGCCCCTTTTTTTTTTACTTAATTCTAATGTAAATCAAGATATTTTTACAAAATTAAATTTAAATGTAATTCACAAAGACAACAACGATTTAGTGAAATTAAAATATAAAACTCAAACGTCTAAATCAAATCAGACAACAACTTAAGTAGATTTATATTAATGATTTCCATATTCTTTCAAGAAACTTGTCTTTATCAATCTCTTAAATGTAAACAGTGATCTGGCATTTTTAACGTTATCATCCAAACCATTCCACAATCCTATCCCCTGAATTATTGTGGATCGTTCCCTCAAACTGGTACTAAAATAAGGCTTCACAAACATCTCAATTCCTTTAAGAAAATATACACTCTCTCTTTTAACAAAATTCGTCTGAATATTAACGGGCAAAATGCCTATATGTGCCTTATACATAAGCAACAAAATGTTATAATTAACCAAATCATAGAATTTCAGAATTTTCAGTTGATGAAATAAAGTATTCGACGGATATCTATAGTTTTTTTCATAATAATTCGTACAGCTCTTTTCTGTAAAATGAACAAAGGATTAGTTATAGTTTCACACGCTTTACCCCAGACTTCAATACAGTAAACCAAATAAGGAACAACTATTGCATTATACAACATAAACATTGCATTATCATTGAATAACTCTCTTACTTTATACAGAATTGCTATCGATTTAGATATTTTTGTTCTCAAATTGTTTATATGAGGTTTCCATGTTAAGTTCTCATCAATAATAACACCCAAAAATTTAACTTCACTAACTCTACAAATTTCAATTCCATCTATCAAAAATTGTGCGTGAACATCAGTTTTTCTGTTAGTGTGTATCATATAATAGGTTTTATCCAGATTTAATGATAACTTATTTAGAAGAAACCAATTTTGGATTTTCACAAATTCTGACCGTATTATCTCCAGCATTTGTTCTGCATCATCACCCTTACAAATAAATGTTGTGTCATCTGCAAATAAAATACATTTAAAAAGGTCTGACACATCAACCAAATCATTTACATACAAATTGAATAACCTGGGTCCAAGTACGGAGCCCTGAGGCACTCCACATGTGATATTACTAAATCTGGATCTTATGTCATGTATTTGAACAAATTGTTTTCGATCTTCCAAATAACTATTTACCCACTTTAATGCAGTCCCTCTAATACCATATTTATATAGTTTATCAAGAAGAATTCCATGATCTATAGTATCAAATGCCTTTCTTAAATCAACATAAATACTAATACAACTCTTCTTCTGATCAACTGTATTTGTTATATGATCCACCAATTCTACAAGTGCCATTGATGTTGAATTGTTTTTTCTAAATCCATACTGACTATTACTTAGTATGTTTTGTTTGCCAATAAATCGATCCAATCTGATCCCAAATAGTTTCTCCAAAATCTTTGAAAATTGCGGTAACAGTGATATTGGTCTATAATTATTAAAGTCACGTTTGTCCCCATTTTTAAAAAGTGGAACCACCTTGGCTGTTTTCATATTATTTGGAAATATTCCTGATTTGAATGACAGGTTACAGATGTGTATAAACGGTTCGATGACATAACTCATTATATTTTTTACAAACATCATGTCCATGTCAACCCAGTCCTTAGATCTTTTATCTGCAAGGTTATTTACAACATCCATTACCTCTTCTTTGTTAGTTCCTTCCAAAAAAATACTATTAGTACTACTTGTAATTTTGTGATTCACGTTTGTATGTACTTTAGGTATTTTGTTTGCAAGGCTTGGGCCAACATTTACAAAATAATTATTAAACTCATTTACAATCACATTGTGGTCATGTATATCATTACCATCCTTTACAAAATATTGTGGGAAACTTGATTTGGATTCATGATTTTTTAAAACGCTATTCATTATTTGCCATGTTGTTCTCATATTACCATGACTTTTGTATAATAAATTACTATAATGTTCCTTCTTATGTTTTCTTATGATCCAAACCAGTTTATTTTTATGCTTTTTTTTTTTTTACAAATTAACAGAGCATTTAAGGACTTTTATTATACTTCAGAATCCCAAACCAACAAGAATTTATCTTCTCACTTTTTTGAAAAGACCAATGTGCCAAAACTCACACCTAACCTGAAAGATGCACTGGCGATCCCAATATCCCTGACAGAAATTGTGTCAGCTGTATCGGTAATGCAGTCTAGCAAATGTCCGTGCCCTGACGGCTTCCCTGCTGAATTTTTAAAGAAATTTTCTCCTTTACTCAACCCACTCCTACACTCGGTTCTCTTAGAGTCGTTTGACCAAGGATCCCTTCCAAAATCTTTCTTAGAGGCCTGCATTACCCCCATTGCAAAGAAAGGAAAAGATCCAACTCATTGTTTCCCTTATCGACCAATCTCCCTTTTAAATACAGATGCAAAAATTTTAGCCAAAGTTCTTGCTCAAAGGTTGGAAAAGATCCTTCCTTTCATCATATCAAAAGATCAGACTGGATTCATTAAAGTCAGGCATTCCTTTTTTAATATCAGGCGCCTTTTGGACATTATTTATTCTCCATCGGATACTGTCCCTGAGTGTGTTATCTCCCTTGACGCGGAGAAAGCATTTGATCGGGTTGAATGGGACTACTTGTTTAATGTTCTTGACAATTTTGGCTTTAGCCCCAATTTCATTACATGGGTGTAATTAATTTATTCACATCCCACTGCAACCATTCGTACCAACTCTCAGATATCGAAACCATTCAGTCTACATCGAAGAACTCGTCAGGGATGCCCACTAAGCCCTCTGCTCTTTGACCTGGCAATTGAACCTCTTGCCACTGCTTTGTGGTCCTGTGACACAATTTCAGGAATCTGGAGAGGTGATATGGAGCATAAGGTCTCCCTTTACGCTAATGATCTTTTACTTTGCATCTCTCATCCGATTGACACATTGCCTTCCGTTCTATCATTGCTTAAGGAATTTGGAATAAATTCTGGCTACAAATTAAACCTAAGTAAAAGTGAAATTTTCCCTATTAATACCCTGGCGCAGACTCTTGACTTCAGTAAATGGCCTTTTAAAATTGAGAAGATAAAATTCTCTTACCTGGGTGTTACAGTTACGAGGAGGTATAAAGATTTATATCAAGAAAATTTTGTCTCTCTGTTGAATCAGACAAAGCAGGCATTATCCCGGTAGTCACCGCTTTCCACATCCCTCATAGGCCGTATTAACTCAGTCAAGATGGTCACTTTACCTAAGTTTTTGTATCTATTTCAAACTATTACTGTTTTTATCCCTGGTTTATTCTTTGTGCAGTTAGATTCTGTCATTTCATCATATCTGTGGCAGGGAAAACGTCTACGCTTAAATAAGACATATCTCCAAAAAACCAAGGCCGCAGGTGGTCTTGCCCTTCCAAATGTCCGCTTTTATTATTGGGCAGCAAACTTGCACTGTCTAGGATTCTGGTCATTCTATTACAACAGGCCTGACTGCCCTGATTGTGTAGCAATGGAGTCACAGTGTTCTGGGAAATGGTCCACCATGGCTTTCTTGGGATCCTCATTCCCGCTTCCACCACTTACAACTGTTATAAACCCAGTTATAAAACACTCACTAAAAATCTGGGCACAATTTCGTAAATGTTTTGATTTCTCTAGTTTCTCTCTCTATAGCCCTATCATGTCTAACCAACTCTTCAAACCCTCATCTCAGGACTCTGTTTTTAAAGAATGGCAGAGAAGGGGTATAGTACGCTTCAATGGCTTATTCCTCAATAACATGCTAGCTTCATTTCAACAACTATGTGAAAAATTTAGCCTTCCCCAGTCCAATTTTTTTAGGTATCTCCAAATACAGCACTTTATTAGTCTTCATTTGTCCAGCCTCTCCATTTCAACAGATAGCAGTATTGTTGACACTATTCTTTCTCTAGACCCAAATAAAAAACATTCTAGTTCATTAATTTATAGTAGAATATTGGATTTGAAGCGTGCTTCCTCAGATAAAATCAAAGCTGCTTGGAAAGAGGATCTTGGCTCCTCTATTTCAGAGGACTCCTGGACCTCCATACTCAGACTGGTGAGCTCCAGTTCGCTCTGTGCTAGACGTTGTCTAATACAATTTAAAGTGGTGCACAGAGCTCACATCTCTAAACTGAAATTGTCCTCTATGTATCCTGATGTTAGCCCGTACTGTGTGAGATGCAAACATGCTGAAGCCTCTCTCTCCCATATGTTTTGGTTTTGCTCATCTCTGAACAAATACAGGCGGGAAATCTTTCAGACTTTATCACGTGTACTAGATACATGTCTGAGCCCTGACACACTGATTGCTCTGTTTGGTCTTGTAGAGGGCATGACAAATCTAAATAAAAACCAACAGCACGTAATATCGTTCACCTCTCTCCTGGCCAGACGAGCCATTTTGCTCAGGTGGAAAGAACCGTCTCCACCCACTCACGCTCAGTGGTTGGCTGACATCATGTCCTGTTTAAAGCTGGAGAAAATCAGATTCACACTCCAACAGAAAGAGGGTAAATTTGAGAAAGTCTGGGGACCTTTCCTGAATTCCAGTCTCTTTGACAACACAACTCATTCAGGGTAATGCAGTCTCTTGGCTATGTTACTTTTTATTTATTTATTTCCCTTTCCTTTTGGCAGTGATTGGGGAGGGATTATTTTATTTTCTTTGGTGTGGATTATAATGTAGATGATGCAATTCAGATTGACTCGGTCTACTAATGTCTTCACTAATGGTTACATGCAAATGCTTCATTACCGTCTTTGTTATTTAATGTTTTTGTTTTTTGAAAAAATAAAAAATTCAATAAAAAAGATCTTGGGAGTCATGTGAGCACGGCGAACAAGATGGCAGCTGGCTAGGAACACTCCGCTTCCCGATGTGATACTTTGCTAGTTATTTCATGTGTGTGTGTGTGTGTGGGGGGGGGGGGGGGGGGGGGGGGCGCTACTTAATGCCATTCTCCTTCTGCTGTGTTGCGCAAAAATATTTATGTCCTTTTTGAAGTAAAATAAGCCATTTAATCCCACATGGCTGCCTCGCAGCATCCTAAGGACGCAGGCCGTGTGTTCACCCGCAGCAGCCCACAACATGGAGATGAACACGACGAAGCAACTCCTAACTTGGCAACTTTATTTACTGAAGTTGTTAAAATGAGTAATATGCTACAAAGTGTGGCTGCTGATGTTTCTACGATAAAGCAGACAACGTTCGAATTGAGTACAGCAGTGGCTGCAATGCAGGAGAGGCTGACGGAGGCTGAGACGTGCGTCTCACAACTGGAGGACACCTCGGAGCGGCTGTGCGCCGCAGACACGGAGAGAAGTAAACTGCTGGATGTTATGCGGGATCGCATTCAAGCCCTCGAAAATCACAGTAAGAGGAATAATGTGAGAATTATTGGGCTGAAAGAGATTTTCGGCAATGATGGGACACTTTTGAGCTGTGTTAAGAAGATGCTGGTAGAGGGGCTGGGGGTGCGTGATGATGCAGAGTTTGAGATTGAACGAGCCCACTGGGCCTTTGCGCCACTCCCCGACCTCCGAGGCCAGTGCTTGTTCGTTTCATGAGGCAGTCAGCGAGGGACAAAGTCATTGCTGCAGCTAAGGAGAAGCGCGGGTTTGAGTGGCGGGGATGCCGACTGTCCGTGTTTCCTGACATGTCCAAAGAGCTGGCGGAGAAGAGGAAGGCTTTCACGGCTGTTAAACGAAAGCTGCAGGAGTGCAATGTTAAATACACCCTGGCGTTCCCGGCGACACTGCGCGTGAGGTGGAAGGGCAAAAATGTAAGCTTCAGCTCGGCAGGGGCAGCGGAGAAGTTCTTCAACGAGGAGAATGAGGAGAATGAGCAGGAGGAGGAGATCTCAAATACGACAGCCTGATGCTGTTATCAGGAGCCTCTCACAGGATGCTGTGTTTGACTGTCGGGAGGGAGACCCACCGCCACCTGTCATCATGGACGGAGTAAAGAGGAGGAGAGCAGAGCTTCACGGACCAGATAAGGTTTTGTTTTAGGTTTATTTTTCCCCACTAAGCTGCATTAGGCAGCTCAAATAGGGTCGGTTTAAAGTTGTAGGTTGTTTTTGTTTGTTTTTGTTTACATCATTCTTTGTTTACATACTGGATGTTCTCTTCTCCAGGTAAACTGTTTTATTTTAGCTGGTTGCACTCACATGTCAAGTTCTCACCCAGGCAACAGAGATTTAAACATATTTGTTCAAAATGTATGTTTACAGGTGTAAAAAGTAGCAATTTGTAATCTGTAATGACTGGGAAATGTGTAAAATTTATATCTTGGAATATTAATGGGAGTGGAAATCCAACTAAAAGGCGTAAAATATTGGCTTATTTAAAGACAAATCAAGCAGATATAATATTTCTTCAAGAGACTCACCTGAATGAGGGGGAAGAGGTGAAGTTTAAAATGAGCTGGGTTGGTCATATTTTTCATAGTTCCCTTTCAAGTGCTCGAAATGGTGTAATCATCCTTGTTAGAAGAAATATTAATTTCTCACGTATAAAACAAGTTAAAGATGCAGAAGGACGAATGATATGTGTCCAAGCAATGATAGAGGGAGTAAAGGTGACACTTTGTAACATTTATGCACCAAATATGGAGGACCCTCACTTTTTTCATAAAATAAATAGTGTCTTAGGAAAAATGGAGGGGCAAATAATATTAGCAGGTGATTTTAACGAAGTGATGGACCCTATTCTTGATAAGAGTGCATTCAAAGGTTCACTTAGCTCTAAAGGAAGAGATGCAGTTCATATGTTAAAGGAAGATATGGGCCTAGCCGATGTATGGAAGCTAATGGACCCTTCTAAAAGGGAATACACCTTTTACTCTCATCGTCATAAATCTTATTCTAGGATTGATCTATTTTTAATTTCAAAACTAACGATGCATAATGCATTAAGTTGCGATATAAAAACTATTGCACTTACTGACCACGCAGCTGTTGAACTCTGCTTAAAACTAGGACTGGGGAATATAAGGGGTTCATGGTGGAGAATGAATGTTTCCCTCTTACAAGATAAATCTTTTAAGGAGCTGCTGGGAGAGGATCTAAAACACTTTTTTGAAATAAACATTGGCAGCACAGAGCATATTCAAACTGTTTGGGAGGCCTCTAAGACTTATGTGAGGGGCAAACTTATAGCATATGCTTCAAAAAAGAAAAAGGAAAGTCAACGTAAAATCCAAGAATTGGAAAGAGAGATCAAATTTAAGGAAAATAATTTAGCGGAGCAGTATGATGACCTACTTTATCGAAACATTTGTGGGCATAGATTTCAGTTAAATGAAATTTATAACAAGAAAGTGGAATATTCTTTGTTCAGGTTAAAAACTACATTTAATGAGGGAGAGAAAAAAGCTGGGAAGTTATTAGCAAGACAAGTTAAAAAGGAGGATTGTTCTAACACTATCCCTGCCATTAAACAAGGTAATAAGCTAGTAACCTCACCAAAAGACATAAATAATGTGTTTAAACAGTATTATGGAACGTTATATATATCCATGATGTCTACTGAGATGGACCAGAGAGGGAGGGATCTTTCTTCTCTAAACTTGGTCTTCCTAGGTTACTTCAGGAACATGTGGAGGGGTTGGAAGCACCTATAGCAGAAGCAGAAATTAGAAAAGCTATTTTGATGATGAAGGCAGGAAAATCACCTGGTTATGATGGTATCCCTGCAGAATATTATAGAACATATATCGACATTCTGGCCCCAGTTTTACAAAAAGTGTATCAAGAGACTTTTGAGAGAGGACAGTTTCCTCCTACTTTTAATGAAGCATTAATATCTCTGATCCCAAAAAAAGATAAAGACAGTACAGATCCATCAAATTATGGGCCGATCAGCTTGCTGAACTTGGACTGTAAAATATTAACTAAGGTGCTGGCCTTACGCTTGCAACAAATCCTTCCCAGTATTATACATCAAAATCAGACAGGCTTTATGAAAAACCGTTCTTCTTCTGATAACATTAGAAAATTGACACACTTGATGTGGCTGAGCCAGTCAAAGAATGAGCCAGTAGCTGCCATCTCCTTAGATGCTGAGAAGGCATTTGATAAGGTGGAATGGGACTTTCTATTCTTGGCCTTGCCAAATTTTGGATTTGGACCACACTTTACTAAATGGGTTAAAATACTGTATAAGGAGCCAAAGGCTGCAGTAATAACCAATGGTATTATTTCATCTTTCTTTGGTTTATCACGTGGGACCCGTCAGGGTTGCTCTCTCAGCCCCTTGCTGTTCAACATTTTCATAGAAATTCTAGCAGTGAGTATTAGGACAAATAAGGACATTAAAGGAATATTCATGGGTCAATAAGAATACAAACTGCTTCTTTATGCAGATGATATTTTAGCACTTATCACCCATCCACTTAAATACTTGCCACATCTGATGGACACCATACAGTCTTATTCAGAGGTTTCGGACTACACAGTAAATTGGACTAAGTCAGAGGCCATGCCATTATCTGCTCTATGTCATTCACATATGGTAGAAAATTTTAAATTCAAGTGGACACCTAAAGGCATGAAATATCTGGGAATTAGACTCTGTCGGGATTTGGAAGAATTACCTTTACTAAACTTTAATCCGGTGTTGTCAAAAATTAAAACAAATTTTGAAAAGTGGAAAAAGATCAAATTAACTTTGTGGGGTAAGATTAATATCATTAAAATGATTGTCGCCCCTCAGTTTAATTATGTGCTAATGATGTTGCCCATTACAATTCCGCCAGACATCTTCAAAAGGTATGAAAATTTGATTAAACATTTGTGTGGGGAGGTAAAAGAGCTAGAATAAAACTAGATAAATTATATGCCCCTAGAGAGAAGGGTGGTCTAGGACTCCCAGATTCAAAGCTTTACAACTTATCATTTGAAATGGCTAAATTAGCTAAACACTGGGAGGAATATGGGAATAGGCAAGAATGGATAAGTATTGAAACTGATATTTGTTCACTGTTCCACCCAAAACACAAACTGTCTCAAAAGACTGACACAACAAATCCGGTTCTTATTCACTCTAGTGAGGTTTGGTCAAGGTCCATAGAATGTTAAAGCTTCCACATCAGGTACAGATATATGCATCTCTCTGGAATAACCCTGCTATATGTATTGGTAAAGCACCTGTGTTTTGGGGGCAGTGGCATTCACGTGGCATACACACCATTGGTGATCTGTATAAAGATGGACAATTTATGTCCTATGAGGACTTAACTCATACATTTGAATTGGAAGGCAGAGCAAACTTTTGGAAATATTTACAGATGAGACACTGTGTGACCGCCAAAATCAAAGACAGTGTGGAAAATAAGATTTTAGATTTTATTAGGTTGCCGTGTGATCGTCACACGACTTCTCAGTTTTACAAACTGTTAAATTATAGTTTTAGAGGTAAATCATTACATATCAAACTTATTTGGCAAAGAGATTTGAAAATAGAGTACACAAATGAAGAATGGCTGGAGGTCCTATCGGAGAGCGGTAAATATGTGAAAGAAGCCAGAAATAAATTCATACAGTATAAAGTGTTGCATAGAAATTATCATACCCCTACCAGACTGCACAGAATGAAACTAATGACAGACAATTTGTGCTGGAAATGTAAAAAAGAGGTGGGGACATATTTACACTGTTTTTGGGAATGTCCTCTGGTTACACCTTTTTGGACTAAAGTCTTGAAGGTTTTGAGGACCTGGTTTGGCTCAGAAGTTCCTCGGACCCCAGAACTGTGTTTACTGGGAGACAGATCTCAAATGCCGGACATTTCCAAAGGAGTCCTTTCAGTTATTATGGTCGGTCTTGTGACAGCATCCAGGATTATCTTAAAACATTGGAAGACCACAAAGCGCCCTGAAATCAATGACTGGATTAAATCAATGGCAGACGCAGCCTCGTATGAGGTCATGCTCAGTAACTTAAAAGGGAGCAGAGATACAGATTGGGACAGTTTTTGGGACTCACTAAAAAGTGTGTCTTATGTTTTTGATTTTTTTGTCTCTCGATTTTCTGGATTCTTGAATAATCCCAACTACGGGAATTACAGAAATGCTTTCTTTATTTTTTGAATTTATCACTGCACCTGTAGTCTACTG
>NC_056498.1:91568143-91581742 GCF_014905685.2 Nematolebias whitei
TCCTCCCACAGACCAAAAACATGCATGTTAGGCTGATTGGTAACTCTAAATTGTCCCTTGGTGTGAGTGAGAGAGTGAATGGTTGTTTGTCTCGTTTGTCTCTATGTGGCCCTGTGATGGACTTGCGACCTGTCCAGGGTGTACCCCGCCCCTCGCACAGTGATTGCTGGACATGGGCACCAGCGACCCCCGTGACCCAAAATGGAATAAACGGGTAAAGATAATGGATGGATGGATGGATTTTGTGTTATGTTTTGTAAAAGTTCACATGTTCTGAAAATTAATAAAAAACTTTAATTATATATATATATAAAAAAAAGATCTTGAATTTAAAATAAAAAATACTGGAGTTTGTAATCTGAGATCAATAAACGTCTCAAACTGGATGAGTAAAAGTTAAATGTTTTAACAATTAAAGTAGACATTTTTGTGAGAGTACTACCTGGCTGCAGCTTCCCTCTCCAAGATGGCCGCTAATCATCACCAGTTGTCAGCCATCCACCTGATGAGGTCTCCCTCTACTTAAGGCTGCAGTCAGATGCTACTCGTCACCGGTACATTAGCCATTCATGGTATTCTGGTCAGAGTTTGTGTTTTACACAAGTGATACTGACCTTGTTTCTCTGCCTACAATTATCCTGTTTCCCTGGACTCTGCCTTGCCCTTGGTTCTCCTTCAGTCCTGCCCTGGTCCCTCGTGCCTTGTCTTCCAGCCACTCGCCTGCCTGGTCATTAGACTCTGGAGCCCTGTTTGGATCCAGTTCTGAGCCACTCCTCCAACACCAAATCTGTAAGAAAAAAGCCAACTGGATTAATAGTACCACTCCATTCCCTCGGCCAGATTCACCTGAACCTGCCCTTCCTCCTCAGGGCTCCAGCAGATCTATTGTAAATATTATGAGCACTGTAAATAATAAACACTGTTCTTTTGCATCCCTGAGTCTAGTCTTGTTTCCAGGTCTTCTACCACTCTGGGTTCCCCGAGTCTTTACAATTTTGACTTTCTCGTGGGTCAAAAAGCTGAATTTAAAGGAACTTTGAAGATTCAGGAAATGGTCTCATCTCCGTCCAGAAGTCTGTCAGTCTGGACCAACGTTGGGCTCCAACACTGCTTCCTAACAAAAAGGGGGGAGGGGTTGTCTTTTCAAAAATAATACAAACCTAAACAATTTCATTGTCATCATTGTCAATGCCATTAAGCCTAATTAATTAATTTAATTATTTTAATTTCTTCAGTATTTGAATTGTTTTTCTATAGATGTGTAAAAAATTTTCATTTAGCTTGGGAGTCCAATGTTCAAACCAGCCACTAGGGAGCACAAGCCAGTGTATTTTTTGTGCCAGTCTCAAGCCTGGGTAAATGGTGAGGGACGTGTCAGGAAGTGCATCTGACGTAAAGTACTTTTGACAAAACTATACTGCAAGTTCATCAAAGTGAAACCATACCAGACTGGTCGAGGCCAGGGTTAACAACGACCAACACTGATGCTGTGGACAAAGGGTGCCGGCGGAAATTGTGCTATTGTTAGTCGAAGACCACAAGGAGGGAAACATGTCAGAGGGCAGAGGGAGAAGAGGAAAGTCAAGAATGTAGGACTGATGGTTACAACTCCAAATGTTGGGACAATGACAGGCAAATGTAGAGAGCTGGCTGACATGATGCAGAGAAGAAAGATAGATATTTTATGTGTCCAAGAGACCAAGTGGAAGGGCAGCAAGGCCCACAGCATTGGAGCAGGGTTCAAACTGTTTTACCATGGTGTGGATGGAAAGAGAAATGGAGTAGGGAGGGTCATGAAGGAGAAGTTGGCAAATAATGTAGTAGAGGTAAAAAGAGTGTCAGATAGGGTGATGTGCCTGAAGATAGACATAGAAGGTCTGATGCTAAACGTTGTAAGTGGGTTATGCTCTATAGGTTGGATGTGATGTGGAGGAGAAAGATACATTTTGGAAGGATCTGGATAAAGTGATAGAGTATTCCCAGGGAGGAGAAAGTGGCGATCGGAGAAGACCTGAATGGACATGTTAGTGAAGGAAACAGAGGGGATGAGGAAGTGATGGGTAGGTTTGATGTCAAGGATAGAAACCAGAAAGGAGAGATGGTGGTGGATTTTGCCAAGAGAATGGAAATGGCTGTAGTTAACAATTATTTCCAAAAGAGGGACGAACATAGAGTGACCTATAAGAGTTGAGGAAGGAGTAGGCAGGTTGACTACATTCTGTGTAGAAGAAGAAACCTGAGGGAGATTGGAGACTATAAGGTTGTGGCAGGGGAGTGCGTGGCCAGACAGCATTGGATAGTTGTGTGTAGAATGACTGTTGTTGTGAAAAATAGAACAGAACAAGAGTAAAATCAGAGAAGAAGACCAAATGGTAGAAGCTGAGGAAGCAAGAATGTTGTGAGAAATTCAGAGAGGAGCTTTTAAAGGCTCTGGCTGGTAAGAAATAACTTCCAAATGACTAGACAGTGGCAACAGTAATTAGAGAGACAGGTAGGAAGGTACTTGGTGTGTCATCTAGACATAGAATGGATGATAAGGAATCCTGGTGGTGTAATAGGGAAGTGTAGGAAGCTATTCAAAGAAAGAGGTTAACCAAGAAGACATACGACAGTGAGAGGCCTGAATAGAGGAGACAGGCATATAAGGAGATGGGACAAAGAGCAAAGAGGGAGGTAGCTAAGGCAAAGCAGAAGCCGTATGATGAGTTGTATGGGAGGCTGGACACTAAAGAAGGTGAGAAGGACTTGTACCGATTAGCAAGACAGAGGGATCAGGCTGGAAAAGATGTGCATTAGGTTAGGTTTGTTAAAGATAGGAATGGTAATGTTTTAACAAGTGAGGAGAGTGTGATGAGAAAATGGAAGGAGTACTTTGAAGAGCTAATGAATGAAGAGAATGCAAAAGAAAAAAGAGTAGTGGTCATAGAAACTGTGGACCAGGAAGTGGGAAAGATTAGTGATGATGAATTCCGGAAAGATGTGAAAAGAATGAAGGCAGGAATGCAGTTGTGGGTCTTAAACTCTAGAACAATCTGCCCATCAACTTTTGACAGGCCACTTCAGTCTCTGCATTTAAAACTCTCCTGAAAACTCATTTGTACTCATTGACTTTAACACAGTGTAATACGATTTAGATTTAGTTTTTCTTTGATTCTGATTGTGTTTATGCTCTTTGTGTTATTCCTACTTAACACACGGTCATTTGATCTGATTTAGTATTTCACTCTTTCTGACTGTGTTTATGCTTTTTTGTTATTATACTGCAGCATTTGACACAAGGTGATCTGATTTAGTATTTTATTGTTTTTAATTATGTTTTGTGTTTTATATTTTTATTCCATATGCTGTAAATATTAGAGCTGCTGCCTCTCAGCAAGCAGGTCCTTGGTTCAAACCCCAGTCCAGGGGCCTTTCTGGGTGGAGTTTGCATGTTCTCTCCGTGCATGCGTGGGTTTTCTCCGGGTACTCCGGTTTCCTCCCACAGTCCAAAAATGTGCATGTTAGGCTGATTGGTAACTCTAAATTGTCCCTAGGTGTGAGTGAGAGAGTGAATGTTTGTTTGTCTCGTTTGTCTCTATGTGGCCCTGTGATGGACTTGCGACCCGTCCAGGGTGTACCCCGCCCCTCGCACAGTGATTGCTGGACATGGGCACCAGCGACCCCCGTGACCCAAAATGGAATAAGCGGGTAAAGAAAATGGATGGATGGATGCTGTAAATATATATTGAAACTTTTTATTTAATGTTGTGATCTTTTTGTATTTTTTTCTAAGCACTTTGGTAGAAGTTTGTTTTAAATGTGCTATACAAATAAATCTGACTTGACTTGACAGTAGGACCCGATGACATACAAGTGGAGGTTTGGAAACGACTTTAAGAGATGGCAGTGAGGTTTTTGACTCAAATATTCAATGGCATATTTGAGAGTGATAAAATGCCTGAGGAATGGAGAAGAAGTGTGCTGATGACCATTTTTAAGGACAGGGATGATGTACAGAGTTGTGGAAGCAAGACTTAGATGAGAGGTGACTATTTGTGAGCAGCAGTATGGTTTCATGCCAATAAAGAGCACCATAGATGCCATCTTTGCTTTGAGGGTGCTGATGGAGATGTACAGAGAGGGTCAGAAAGAACTCCATTTTGTCTTTGTGGATTTAGAAAAAGCATATGACAGAGTGCCGAGGGAGGAGGTGTGGTATTGCATGAGGAAATCTGGAGTGGCAGAGAAGTATGTTAGACTGGTACAGGACATGTATGAGGACAGCAGGACATGTATGATGACAGCAGGACAGTGGTGAGATGTGCTGTAGGAGTGACAGATAGCTTCAAGGTGGAGGTGGGAGTGCATCAAGGATCAGCTCTGAGCCCCTTCTTGTTTGCTATGGTGATGGACCGACTAACAGATGAGGTCAGGCAGAAATCCCTATGGAATTTAATGTTTACAGACAACACTGATCTGTAGTGAGAACATGGAACAGGTGGAAGAGAACTTGGAAAGGTGGAGGTATGCACTTGAAAGAAGAGGAATGAACGTCAACCGCAGTAAGAGAGAGTACATGTGTAAGAATGAGAGGGAGGCCAGTGGAACAGTGAGGCTACAAGGAGCAGAGGTCACAAAGGTGCAGGACTTCAAGTACTTGGGGTTCACTGTCTAGGAATATGTGAAGTGTGGTAAAGAAGTGAAAAAGAGAGTCCAGGCAGGATGGAGTGGATGGAGAAAAGTTTCAGGAGTGATTTGTGACAAAAAGGTGTCAGCAAAGGTCAAAGGAAAAGTTTACAAGACAGTGGTGAGACCAGCTATGCTGAATGGTCTGGAGACAGAAACATGGACAAAAAGACAGGAGACCAAACTGGAAGTGGCAGAAATGAAGATGTTGAGGTTCTCCTTAGGAGTGGCAAGGATGGAGGATAAGATTAGGAATTAGATCATCAGAGGTACAGCACATGTTGAACAACTGGGAGATAAAGTTAGAGAGACCAGACTGAGATGGTTTGGACATGTCCAGAGGAGGGACAGTGGGTATATTGGTAGAAGGATGTTAGAAATGCAGCCAAAGAGGAAGGCCAAAGGGAAGATATATGGATGCAGTTAGAGTGGACCTGGATGTAGTTGGAGTGAGGACAGAGGATGCAGAGGACAGAGTAAGATGGTAAATGGACTGTACTTATATATCGCCTTTCTATCTTATTTCAAGATACTCAAAGCGCTTTACACTACAATCTGTGTCCTCATTTACCCATTCATACAGCACTCTACATCTCTACAAAGCTAATTGAACAAAGCATTCTAAGGAGACTAATCAGTGCTTTAGATCACATTCATACACTGAGGGGACACACATCAGAGGCTATGAGGGGTTCAGTGTCTTGCCCAGGGACACGTCGACATGTGACTGTTGGTGGATTCGAACCCCCAACTCTCGCATTGGAGGACGACTGCTCTAACCGCTCAGCCACAGCCGCCCTGGATGGATGGAGGAGGATGACTCGCTGTGGAGACCCCTGAAGAAGGGAGAGACAAAAGAAGAAGATGATGCAAAGTGAGGCATATTTCGCTGCTGAAAAAAGACCCCAACTCCTAAATATTTTTCACACAGAAAATGAATGTTATTTGACCTTTATTAATTCTGACTTGTAACCTAGGCGCTGGTAATGCAATAAAGCAGGTTAAATTTCATTGAAATATAAAACAACATTTCAGCTACACAGTCAGAGACGACAACAGATGCCTGCGTCTTGGTTTAGCCAAAACTATGATCTGAAACTGCTCAGAACCACTTTACAGTCAAGATATTTAACACCTGCAGAATATCTGTGGTCTGTGTGTGTGAGTGCTCTAAAGTGTGCAGGAAATCACTGGCATTTTAAAACCTTGTCAACTTTTTCACAGAGAGATTAAATACACAGCACAGCCATTCTGTCCCGTTCATCGTAACCCAACACGAGTTCAATTAGAAAACAGACACAAAACAAACGTTGCACTTTATTTGTCACATTTAGTGTTTTGCACTTTTGTTGCAGAAAGCAACAGAGCCAGTTCCACATTACATAATAGTTAGCTTTACTTTGTTAATCAGATATATAAAGTAGTACACACACACACATGCACGCACGCACGCACACACAAACAATAAATAATCAAAGCTGCCAGTTAGAAATGTACTCAGTCTTGCAAAATGCCAACACACACACACACAGACAAACTTTTGATTCATTTGGTCCGGCCGCCCTGTGTGTCTGCTTTGTGATACACTAAACACTCTGTAAACATTAGCCTGCACATAGTTACTGTCACCATGGCAGCATGACAACAGCGCTCAGCTCGGCCCCTCATACATGGGACAGCAGTGTTATTTAATATTTAGCACTGCATGAGCACAGCATGTTTGTATCACATAATCCAGTCACACCAGCCAAATACTTTCTCTGTGCTGCATTCGTGGCTTCCCAGCTGTTGCTATGTTTTGGTCTCATCGCACAACAACAACAACAAAGAATAAAGGGAGAACGGGCTGCTCTTCCTGCAACCTCACACACTCAGTCCACTGTCAGCATAACATGGGATGACAACAGATACCGAGATTTAGGACACTTACATCACATTAAGAAAGTTTATTTAGTACAGAGCAAAAACAAATCTCTTTGTGTTGCTCTGAAAGTCTTAAGTTGAGGAAACATGAAATTAGGTTAACTGTGTGAATGCTGACTCAACTGTTCTCATTTTTGCAGTGTTGTATAAAGTACCTCAAAGTGATACTTAAGTGAAAGTACAAGTATCTTACCATAAAATTACTTTGGTAAAAGTTAAAGTCTCCTTTAAAATTATTACTTGAGTAAAAGTCTTAAAATATCTGACATTTAATGTACTTACTGTAAGTCCATCCATCCATTTACTTTACCCGTTTATTCCATTTTGGGTCACGGGGGTCGCCGGTGCCCATGTCCAGCAATCACTGTGCGAGGGGCGGGGTACACCCTGGACGGGTCGCAAGTCCATCACAGGGCCACATAGAGACAAACGAGACAAACAACCATTCACTCTGTCACTCTGTAGTATGACATATGCAGGATATATTCATACTTTTCACGAGTTCTTCATTTTTCTGACTGTGTACATGTCGTG
Source organism: Nematolebias whitei (assembly GCF_014905685.2). NCBI lineage: Eukaryota > Metazoa > Chordata > Actinopteri > Cyprinodontiformes > Rivulidae > Nematolebias > Nematolebias whitei. Next base: position 91,575,266 of record NC_056498.1, read on the forward strand.
CATTGAATTTAACAGAAATGTAACGAGAGACGTTGTTTATCTTTGACCCATCAAAATGAATGCGGTCATTTATTTGCAGAATCAAAGTTTAACATCAAACATTTACATTAATTTGGCAAAATATGAAAACAATAACATGGCTAGTTTCACAGAAAGTGGGCACAATACGGCGATTGTCCTCACTTCTCAGCAGAACAGCAGACATCAATCACACGGCGGTGATTGAGAACTTTGCTTCAGATATTTCTAAAATATCTGTAATGATTTTAGGAGAAAGGAGAGTTTAAGATGGAAAATGGAGATTTATCTTACAGAGAGATGTGTGAGGGAATTTATCTGTTTGACCAGAAACGTGCACGCTCCTTCAGATCTCAGCTTGGTCACGGTACGCTTGGTCGAAGTAGAACTTTTACCTGGTTGATGATATGTCAGGTCGGCGTGAAGTCCTTCTTTTGACTCTTTCAGCGTCTCCGTTGAGAACAGCTAAAATACTTCGAGAGTCGTGCGAGGTTATCCAAACAGAAGTTATACTTCCCAAAATCGTCTCTGGATTCTGGATTCCAATAGAAGCATCCTGGACGCCTGCGTTAGCATCCAAGAACTCTGAACTCTTTAACTCTCTTCAGAGAGTTAAAGTCTGGAACTCTTCTCCAGGAAAAACTTTCAAGCTCTGAAAACTCCCATGTTGAACTCACTCTAGAGAGAACTGGGAAGTTGCCACATTTAAATGGGTCGACTTCCGGGTCATTTGAGAGCTTTTTGATTGGTCGATGGACCAGAACAGAGGTGTGGTTTGTGATGTAAGGTGTTATGAAAATTCAAGGATAGAGATTAAGTTTGTTTAAAACAGACAGAAAGATTATTGGAGAAAACCAGACTTCGTGGAGTCAAACTCTCCTGTATCTTCTGTAAAAGTTAAACATGACATTTCTTCTCAGTAAACTTTTTTAGTTGACCGAAACTCGAACTCTAACACACTTACAAATTTGCTCATTGAAGACAGAAAAATCAAGAAATGCCTATTACCCTGATTTCTTCTTTGAATGAGGAATAAAAATCATTACTTACTGTTTATGTAAAATAAAAATGAGTAGTTCTCTTCAACCTGTAAACATTGTTTGAACTAACACAATTTGATTATCAAACATTTGTAAAATAGTAATGATCATAGAGAATTGTCTTTTCTACTTGATTAATTCAAGAAAGAAAGTCTCAGGATGGGTCAAACTGTATTTCTGGATGCAGATCAATGAAATAACAGTTTCTGTCCATCTGGTCAGATTTGACATCAGGTTAGGTTCACTACAACTCACACCTAAGGACAATTTAGAGTTACCAGTCAGCCTAACATGCATGCTTTTGGTCTGTGGGAGGAAACCGGAGCACCCGGAGAAAACCCACGCATGCACGGAGAGAACATGCAAACTCCACCCAGAAAGGCCCCTGGACCGGGGTTTGAACCAAGGACCTGCTCGCTGAGAGGCAGCAACTCTACCAGTTGCGCCACCGTGCTGCCGATGTACTTAAGTATCAAAAGTAAATTCCTCATAGAGCTACGTTCTATTTGGTTATGGATTGTTTCTTCATGAATTTAATAGTTCCTTTGCTCTTGAATGTACCGTGGCTGTTCCAAAGCTAATGAACACACCGCTCTGTGTAAAGTGCAGAGCTCAGTTGGAGGTTTATTTTCTCTGCCGACACGGACGAAGCCTTGTTGTTCAAGCTTGTTTGCGCTTTACTGGTTTACTGCTGTGTGTAAACACTAGTGGTGTAACGGTACTTGTGGGTATATTGAACCGTTTCGTTACGACATGTTCAGTTCGGTCCACATGCGTACCATTTCGGTTATTTTTTCACTCATTGAATTTTATTAACGAGAGATTATGTGCCGCGGAACTAAAGTTCCTAAGCGTGTTTCAGCACAGCCCTATTAATTGTTGCATAGTCTTGCAGCACACGTAGCATTAGAAACCTAGCAAGCAATGAAACAGTCAGAGATTAAAGACCCTTTCATCTCGTTGCGGTCTCCTGTTTGGGAACATTATGGCTTTCTTGTTAAAACTCAACAATGGGAAAAGACAAGTGCATATCCAAAGCTGTGTGTCGATATTGTTTCACGGAGATAGGATCTGCAGCAGGCAACACGTCTAACTTGTAACACACTTGAAACAACATCATCCAAATGTGAACGTCTCTTCTAAAAGGAAGAAAAGCAGCTTAGTGCAAAGACCGATAGCAGCATTTAAACAACCTTTATCAGGTAATTCAGATCGATTCAAAGCAATAACACAAGCTATAGGAGTTTATAAAGCTCTGGATCTACGTCCAAATTCTGTTGATGATGCGCCGCTTTAAGCATAATGATTAAAATTCTTGAGCCCCGCTGCCTACGACATCCCATCACCTCAACATTTCAGCTAAAAAGTTGTACCAGCACTTTATGAAAAATCTAAAACTGATCATCAACAAGCCAGTGTCACCAGTTAGCTACCATTCTACTTCTTTTACCTTTTAGCTGTTAGTTTGCTTTTTTTTTTAAACTGTTTGAATTCTGTTCTGCTCCTTTTGGCCATGCTATATTTATTTTAACATTAATTCTGTTCCTTCTTTCTTTTAATACCCTTCTGTTCAGTGGCAGCTGGTGGAGTTTTCTCTGGCAGGGGCTATGGCTCCAAAATAGACATATACAAATATTACTGTTTTCTGGGTGGAGTTTGCATGTTCTCTTCGTGCATGCGTGGGTTTTCTCCGGGTACTCCGGTTTCCTCCCAAAGACCAAAAACATGCATGTTAGGCTGATTGATAACTCTAAATTGTCCCTAGGTGAGAGTGAGAGAGTGAATGGTTGTTTGTCTCGTTTGTCTCTATGTGGCCCTGTGATGGACTTGCGACCCGTCCAGGGTGTACCCTGCCCCTCGCACAGTGATTGCTGGACATGGGCACCAGCGACCCCCGTGACCCAAAATGGAATAAGCGGGTAAAGATAATGGATGGATGGATGGATGGATATATTACTGTACACACACACACACATATATATATATATATATCCATCCATCCATTCATTTTCTTCCGCTTATCCGGTGTCGGGTCGCGGGGGTAGCAGCCTAAGTAGGGAGGCCCAGACTTCCCTCTCCCCAGCCATTTGGTCCAGCTCCTCCGGGGGAATCCCGAGGCGTTCCCAGGCCTGCCAAGAAACATAGTCCCTCCAGCATGTCCTGGGTCTTCTTCTGGGCCTCCTCCCGGTGGGACGTGTCCGTAACACCTAACCAGGGAGGCTTCCAGGAGGCACCCTAAACAGATGCCCGAGCCACCTCAGCTGGCTCCTCTCGACGTGGAGAAACAGCAGCTCTACTCTGAGTCTCTCCCAGATGATCGAGCTTCTCACCCTATCTCTAAGGGAGAGCCCAGACACCCTGCGGAGAAAACTCATTTCGGCCGCTTGTATCCGAGATCTCGTTCTTTCAGTCACAACCCAAAGCTCATGACCATAGATGAGGGTGGGAACGTAGATCGATCAGTAAATTGAGAGCTTCGCCTTTTGACTCAGCTCTCTCTTCTCCACAACAGACCTGTACAGCGCCCGCTTCACTGCAGACGCTGCACCTATCTGCCTATCGATCTCACGCTCCATTTTTCCCTCATTCGTGAACAAGACCCCAAGATACTTGAGCTCCTCCACTTGGGGCAGGACCTCCTTCCTGACCTGGAGAGGGCACTCTACCCTTTTATGGCTCAAGACCATGGCCTCAGATTTGGAGGAACTGATCTTCATCCCGGCCGCGTTGCACTCGGCTGCAAACCGCTCTAGCAAAAGCTGTAGATCACGATCTGATGAAGCCAATAGGACCACATCATCTGCAAAAAGCATAGACGCAATCCTAATGCCACCAAAATGGATCTCCTCAACACCTTGGCTGCGCCTAGAAATTCTGTCCGTAAAAGTTATGAACAGAATTGGTGACAAAGGGCAACCTTGGCAGAGTCCAACTCTCACCAGGAACAAGCCCGACTTACTGCCAGCAATGCGGACTAGGCTCTGACACCGGTCATACAGGGACCTAACAGCCTGTATCAAAGGGCCCGGTACCCCATACTCCCAGAGTACCCCCCACAGGGTTCCCTGAGGGACGCGGTCAGACACCGGTACCCCATACTCCCAGAGTACCCCCCATAGGGTTCCCTGAGGGATTCGGTCGAACGCCTTCTCCAAGTCCACAAAGCACATGTAGACCGGTTGGGCAAACTCCCACACACCCTCCAGGACCCTGCTGAGAGTGTACAGCTGGTCCAGTGTTCCACGACCAAGACAAAAACAGCACTGCTCCTCTTGAATCTGAGGTTTGACTATCCGACGGACCCTCCTCTCCAGAACCCCCGAATAGACCTTACCATGGAGGCTTAAGAGTGTGATCCCCCTGTAGTTGGAACACACTCTACGGTCCCCCTTTTTGAATGGGGGGACCACCACCCCGGTCTGCCAATACAGGGTAACTTCCCCCAATGTCCACGCAATTTGCAGAGTCGGGTAAGCCAACACAACCCTACTACATCCAGAACCTTAAGGAACTCTGGGCGAATCTCATCCACCACCGGGGCCCTGCCACCAAGGAACTTTTTAACCACCTCGGTGACCTCAGCACCAGAGATTGGATGGCCCGACCCAGAGTCCCCAGGCACCGCTTCCTCAGTGGAAGATGTGCCGGTGAGATTGAGGAAGTCTTCAAAGTATTCTGCCCACCGACCCACGACATCCCGAGTTGAGGTCAGCAGCGCACCACTCCAACTATAAACAGTGTTGGTGGCGTACCGCTCCCCCCCCCCCCCCCCCGAGACACCGGATGGTGGATCAGAATCGCCTTGAAGCCGTATGGAAGTCATTCTCCATGGCCTCTCCAAACACCTCCCATGCCCGAGTTTTTGCCTCAGCAACCACCAGAGCTGCATGTCGCTTGGACTGCAGGTACCCATCAGCTGCTTCCGGGGTCCCACAGGCCAAAAAGGCCTGATAGGACTCCTTCTTCAGCCTGACAGCATCCCTCACCAACGGTGTCCACCACCGGGTTCGAGGGTTGCCGCCATGACAGGCACCGACAACCTTGCGGCCGCTGCTCCGGTAAGCCGCTTCGACAATAGAGGCATTGAACATGGCCCACTCGAACTCAATGTCCCCTACCTCCCCCGGAACACATTCAAAGTTCTCCCGGAGGTGGGAGTTAAAGCTCCATTTCACAGGAGACTCTGCCAGATGTTCCCAGCAAACCCTCACAACACGTTTGAGTCTGCCAGGTCTGACCGGCATCCTCCCCCACCATCGGAGCCAACTCACCACCAGGTAGTGATCAGTGGACAGCTCCGCCCCTCTCTTCACCTGAGTGTCCAAGACATGTGACCACAGATCAGATGAGATGATGACAAAGTCGATCATCGAACTGCGGCCTAAGGTGTCCGGGTGCCAAGAGCACATATGGAAAACCTTATGCCTGAACATGGTGTTCGTTATTGACAATCCATGATGAGCACAGAAGTCCAACAACAGAACACCACACGGGTTCAGATCAGGGGGGCCATTCCTCCCAACCACACCCCTCCAGGTCTCACTGTCATTGCCCACGTGAGCATTGAAGTCCCCAGGAGATGCACTTTCCAGTACCCCCTCCAAGGACTCCAAAAAGGGTGGATAATCTGAACTGCTGTTTGGTGCATAAGCACAAATGACAGTCAGAACCCGTCCCCCCACACGTAGGCGGAGGGAGACCACCCTCTCATTCACCGGGGTGAACCCCAACACACAGGCACCAAGATGGGGGGCAATAAGTATGCCCACTCCTGCTCGGCGCCTCTCACCAGGGGCAACTCCAGAGTGGAAGAGTGTCCAGCCCCTCTCAAGAAAACTGGTTCTAGAGCCTGAGCCATGCGTAGAGTTGAGTCCGACTATTTCTAGCCGGAACCTCTCAACCTCACACACCAGCTCAGGCTCCTTCCCCACCTGTGAGGTGACATTCCACGTCCCAATAGCCAGCTTCTGTAGCCGAGGATCAGACCACCAGGGTCCCCGCCCTCGGCCACCACCCATCCCACATTGCACCCGACCCCTTTGGCCCCTCTCAAAGGTGGTGAGCCCATGGGAAGGGGGACCCACGTCTCCTCTTCGGGCTGTGCCTGGCCGAGTTCCATGGGTAAAAGCCCAGCCACCAGGCGCTCGCCCGCTTGCCCCACCTCCAGGCCTGACTCCAGAGTGGGGCCCCATTGACCCACGTCCGGGCGAGGGAACACCAAGTCCATTTATTTTACTTATCATAGGGGTCTTTGGGCTGCACTTTGTCTGGTCCCTCACCTAGGACCTGTCTGCCTTGGGTGACCCTATTAGGGGCGTAAAGCCCCTGACAGCATAGCTCCTAGGATCATTGGGACACTCATACCTCTCCACCACAATAAGGTGGCAGCCCGGGGAGGGGATATAAATATATATATATA
>NC_056498.1:91582142-91586906 GCF_014905685.2 Nematolebias whitei
ACATTCTTTATTGTCATTCGCACCTCATGTGGTACATGTGGTGGAGCGAAATTATGTAAACAGGGTCTCAGTTACATCCAACAATAAGATGTAAAAGAAAAGCAATGATAACATCTAAGATATGAATTAAGAAAAACATCAATTAAAAATACACTAAGCATCAATGGCATAAAAACATCATGTCGAACAGCAGCACAAACATGAGTCTGTGTGAGCAGATGAGCACGCATGAACACATCAACATGAAACAGATCAGCAGCATCATGATGTGATTTTTCACAGTGATTATTCTGGTTAGAGATTCATGAGTCTAACAGCCTCAGGGTAGAAGCTGTTCCTCAGTCTAGTGATTCTACACTTAATGCTCCTCAACCTCCTTCCTGAGGGGAGTGGGGCAAAAAGTGTGTGTGCTGGGTGAGTGGGGTCCTTCATGATGCAAGTGGCCCTCTTCCTTCATCTGGAGGTGTAGATGTCTGTGATGGTGGGGAGACTGACTCAGACAGACTTCTGTGCAGCCTTCACCACTCTCTGCAAAGCTTTTCTTTCTGCAGCTGTGCAGCTTCCATGCCACACGTTGATGCTGGAGCACAGGATGCTTTCCACTGCACACTTGTAGAAGGAGGTGAGGACTGAGCTTCCCAGTCCAGCCGCCTCAGGAAGTAGAGTCTCTGATGAGCTTTCTTGATCAGGCTGGAAGTTTTGTTGCCCCAGCTGAGGTTGTCATTCATGTGTACACCCAAGTACTTGTAGCTGGAGACCACTTCCACCGCAGATCCTCTTATGTTCAGGGGGGTGTAGGTGTGTTTTTTCCGTTAGAAGTCCACAATCATCTCCTTTGTCTTCTTCACATTGATGTGAAGGTTATTTTCTTTGCACCAGCTCTCCAGGTGTTCCACCTCTTGCCTGTAGCTGGACTCATCATTGCTTGTGATGCATCCCACCACCGCTGTATCATCTGCAAACTTTACAATGTGACAGCCTGGATGGGTAGCTGCACAATCAGACAGTAGCAGAGTAAAGAGGAGGGGGCTTAACACACAACACACATATATGTATATATATGTATGTATATATGTATGTACATATATGTAACATATCCCTTGTTTATCACAGGGGATCCGTACCCTGAAGACGCGCAATAAGTAAAAAACCATGAAGTAGGAATAGTAGTACAAGTAGTAAGTAGTAGTTTATTTTATATATATATATATATATATATATATATATATATATATAATGCAGTTTTAAGCCATTCCCACACTCTTGCAATATTCTAAACAATGTTTCGAAATTTAAACACTCTAAAAGAGCGCAGAATGTCATGATTTTAGCTTCCTGCCTCCTCTGCTCTTTGCCACCTGCAAGCACTCTTGGCCACGCCCACTTCTCAGCTCTGCAGCTGAACAGCTGGTCAGCTGTTTATCTGCAGCAGGAAGTTTATCCTGCAGCAGTATATGCTGCACAAAGTTGCAGGAGGAAGCTTTTTCTGCAGCTCTGGGCTGCACAAATGTACAGCAGGTGCTAAAAAATTTTAAATAATTTATTTTAAATAAAAATGCTATGCCGATGGTGCGGCTCATCCATCAATCAGTCAATTGTGTGCCATGTCCAATCTTATTTTGAAAAACCGCGATAGCGCGAGTCCATGATAAACGAACCGCAAAGTAGTGAGGGTCTACTGTATATGTGTCCTAAATTATACTTACAGTATATAGGATTGTTTATAACAAAGCTAGTTCAGAAGATCTTGGTTTGACTGCTGGAGGATGTGGTACCTTGTATAACACACTCACTCACTGACAACCATATAGTGCAAAAAGTGAATTGTAATAAATAATATTTGCAAACATATACAGACAAGTACTTGAGAGTTCAAACTTGATGAAATCCCAACAAATGTTTTTTTAAAATTTTTTAATGCAAGGCAAAAAGCAACTCCTTGATGATTGGAGTAAGAGGATTGCTGGCAGGATCCAACAGTATCCAGTCCAGAGTGAGAATAAGAATGTAGCTGTAGGCTAAAAGCGCCTCATATTGCATTGGAAGAAGTTATGGGGATTCAACATATCTCCTGGTTCAAAATTTTAGCTCTCCATCCATTCTGGTCATCTCAGCAACAGACATGGAAACAGGAACCTATTTGATTACTCTTAAATATTCCTAATATTAAAGGTCCTAATATTGCATCTTAGCACACTATATAGCAATAGCATTTCACCATTTCAATGTACCTTCAGTTTAAATGCTTCAATGTTAACACTAGGAGCTAGTTACTTATTGCAAGAGGCTTATTTTTCATTATCCAGATCAATACAAATGCAGGTGTTCAGAAATAATTGAAAAATACAATCAGTGATATTTAGTATACAAAAGTATTAATGTTTGATAATTTTTTACAAATAAGTACATTCAAAATGTAGCAGTAGCACTGATTTATCACAAAGCCCAATACAATAATCTGGAGGCTAGTGCGAGCATGCTAGCTCTCGAAACAAACAAACAAACAAACTCACCAGTTCTCACTTTTGGAATACAGTCAGCTGAAGATTTTTTTCACAAACAGAGACATCTAAAAGTTGAGAGGCATATCAGTCAGAAATGGCAACATAAGCATTGCATAAAGGGCTTTCAATGGCTTAAAACCTACCTGCAGCAGTTAGCCTCTCACACATAACCTGGTTGTGAGTGTCAGTGCACGATCTGTTCCCAGACTGGAAGCACGATCCTTACTATGCACCCATACTCTGGGCGCAGGAGAGTTGCGCCCAGAATAGTCCTATATCTTGTAATGAAGAGGAGTTACTGCGCTTAAACAACTTTTAACGCGACTCTATGGCAATATTATTGCGCCCCCGTCAAGTAATGTCGCTTTTTGATTAAATTGTTTCTGCCAGTGGCCTCCAAGTGTAATAGATTTGTACTCCATGCAGTGATTAAAATGGAGTAAACTATTGCATGATGTGATCATAATAGATTGTACTCTATGCAGTTATTATTCTATATTGCAGGATGTGATTATAAAAATTGTACTGCATCCTGTGATTAGGGTGAAGTGAAATGTTCTATTTCGTATAGGCTTCGCCCTTTAAGGCTGTCACTGGGGGGTTTTATTCCATCATGCAAAGTATCGCACTGAAAAAATTTAGTCCACGCCCACCTGTTGTGTGGGCCCCACCCGGTCCGTATAAATTATGTTAAGAGCGGGTAATCAGCTCCAATTTTTCTTCAGCAAGCTAATAGCACTGTCAGAAGAACGAAGAAGGGAAGTTGTCCAGCTTGACCAGCTCAACCTTTGTTAAGGCTGCCTGTGGTCCCGCCACACCAACCTCCTGCCGTCCCGGTGAGTTCTCCTCCCCGAGGAGAAGCAGACGAGCAGCCTTGTTTCAAGGTAAGCACCGAGAAATATGTCTCAGTGGCGGGTCATTACACGCTGGACAAGGCCATCGACCCTTTTTTACTTTTATCGCCGACTCGGAGTGAATCGAATGGTTCCTCTGGGACAGGCAATGTCAGCAGCAGCCCCTGCTGCTCACTCCCTCCTGGAGAGCATAGTGTCAGAACGAGGGGGGCTGACCGGACCTTTTTCACATCGGCGACCACACCGCTCCCAGCCGTCGGTGCTCTCCTCTGGAGCTGCCCGGCATAATCCAGGAGGCGGCTGACATGACGGGACTTTTTTCCGTCCCTCTTCTTCCCCCGCCCAGATCGGATGATCTGGCGGGAAGGTTTTTGGCTCCACCCCGGCTCGCCGTCCTGATCCCATCTGGCCTCGTTTCCCAGCAGGGACGTCCTACTGGAACGAGGCTGCAGCCGGACCTGGTAGACTAAGACTAAGAGCGCCGGTTTCCACCAGAGTGGAGGGGTTTTACTGAGCGGAAATTCCCTCGGAGCCCCCCCCCCAGAGCCAAGCTTGGCGGAGGCTCTCAGAACAAAGATGTCCAGGTTGGACCAGCATCCTGCGCCTCCGGGGATGACCCGGTGACGTCGCTCTCCAACCAAGCTCACCAGCATGCGTTCCAGGTGACTGCAGCGAACAATAACGTTGCGCCGCTGACATAAAGCTTCTCAGAGGCCGGAGGGACAGACCTGCCTCAGGAGACGAGGAGCTCCCTCTGCAGGCATCTGACGTCACCCTCAACCTGTGCACCTCATCTGCTGTCTGCATTGTCTCGCATCGCAGCCTGGATGACTGAGAGAGTGCCATGGCCGAGATAGCAGAGATGCGCAACAGCTGCAGCAGCGTCTTCTCGCTCCGCTCCGCCGCCAGCCCCTCCCGTCAGAGTACAGCTCTCCTCATCCCGACAAGCTGTAGGGCTCACGGGGGAGAAGTTTTTTAAATGATTCATTGTGGAGGATGTGTGTGCATAATGATGGTCTGAGTTTTTGGAATAAAACGTAAACATCATTCAGGAGTTAAAGTGTCTGTTTTCAGCCTGATTGTCAGTTCGTACGACCTCACTGCGGCTTTTTCCTCACACATCCTCCACACACAAGCGGGCCGGTGTACTCCAACAGGGTTTAAATCACAGCAGCACGAGAAAACAGACAAAATGCGTGTGTGAGCAACACAGCAGTCAAAGAGAATGTTTTCAGCAGACCGAGTCCAGTGGGAAAACTTTGCTTTCAGCCCAAGCTGTGCGCTTTCTCCCTCGGCGCACGTCAGCTCACATCAGCACGGATGTGAGCCTGCAGCCTGAGCGCAACACCCACGGCAGTTCTAAACCTACAAGGTTCCGCATGCTTGGGGGCGCGCACCTTTCCCTC
>NC_056498.1:91586916-91616171 GCF_014905685.2 Nematolebias whitei
CACGCCAGCTCACATCAGCACGGATGTGAGCCTGCAGCCTGAGTGCAACACAGAAGTGTTAGGATTTGTGGTCAGGGAGCAAACCCAGAGTGCAGAACAGGGACTCAACTCGGCAGAATACAAAAATAGGAATTTAATGATAAATTAAGATACAAAATAACAAGCTGACGGGGCAGCAAAACTTACATGAACAGGGAGAGGGCACGGGAAACTCAGGAGGACTCAGGAGACACGGGAGACTCAAGGAACTAGGAAGACTCAGGGGAAAACACAGGAGACCCAACGAGTATCGACACGACAATGAACAAGACAGAACAGAAGGCTTAAATACAGGGACAAGACGAGACGTGATAACAAACAGCTGGGACGAGACACGGGTGGCACTAATAGAACTAATGAGGGAGCACGAGGGAACACAGACACAAACCGGGCCACAGAAAGGTACCATCCTTACAAGAAGTGCCATGCCCCACGGCATCAGCAGTCCTCACCTACATGGTTCTGCATGCTCAGGGGCGCACACATTTTTTCCCTTAGCACACGCCAGCTCACATCAGTACGGATGTGAGCCTGCAGCCTAAGTGCAGCACCCGCGGCAGCCCTAAACCGGTTCCGCATGCTTGGGAGTGCGCACCTTTCCCTCAGCGCATGCCAGCTCACATCAGCATGGATGTGAGCCCACAGCCTGAGCGCAACACAGAGGCGCTGCGCCCCCGCAGCATCAGCAGCCCGCAAACGGCCCGCATGCTCGGGGCGTGCGTTTTTCTCCCTCAGCGCACGCAAGCTCACATCAGCATAGATGTGAGCCCGCAGCCTGTGCGCGGCATAGAAACGCCGTGCACCTGCGGCAGTCCTAAATTGGTTCTGCATGCTCGGGATGCACGCACCTTCCCTCAGCGCATGCCAGCTCACATCAGCATGGATGTGAGCCCACAGCCTGATTGAGGCACACATAACGACGGTGATTGGCATCCTTAAATAACGTGACGCAGCATAAACGCATGTCCGCTTCCCGAACGTTACACAGAGTGTCAGTGAGCATGCGCTCCAGATAGATGGATGAACTGTTATCAGCAGGGGATTCACCCTGTAGTACAGCTCAAACCCCCCGTTCGGAGGAACTCTAGAGATGTTTTCTGTCATCTCTATGTAGTGAACCTGATCTGACCTCAGACTGTTATTTCATTGATCTGCATCCAGAAATACAGTTTGAGCCATCTGGTGACTTTCTTTCTTGAATTAATCAAGCAGAAAAGACAATTCTCTATGATCATTACTATTTTACAAATGTTTGATAATCAAATTGTGTTAGTTCACTCAATGTTTACAGGTTGAAGAGAACTACTCATTTTTATTTTACATAAACAGTAAGTAATGATTTTTATTCCTCATTCAAAGAAGAAATCAGGTTAATATGCATTTCTTGATTTTTCTGTCTGCAATGAGCGAGTTTTGTAAGTATGTTAAAGGTCGGCTCTCGGTCAACTAAAATGTTTACTGAGAAAAAATGTCATGTTTAAACTTTTTCAGAAGATAATAAGAGGGAGACTCCACGAAGTCTGGTTTTCTGCAATAATCTTTCTGTCTGTTGTTGAACAATCTCATTCTCTGACCTCGAATTTGATAACATCTTACATCACAAACCACACCTCTATTCCTGGTCCATCCACGAATCAAAAAGCTCTCAAATGACCCGGAAGTCGACCCATTTAAAATGTGGCAACTTCCCAGTTCATGCAGTTGCTGCAGTTGCTGCGCTCAGGAATGAGTTCAACGAGAGAGTGACAGAGTCTGAAGTCTGAAGCCAGACGCTGAAGATTAATGGAGCTAAAAAGAGTCTGATGCTGCAGAGCTCTGAGAGTTCCACACAGAGTGCTGAAGAGTGATGGAGTTCTAACTCATGAAGAGAGTTCTTGGATGCAAACGCGTTCAGGATGATCCAGAGACGTTTTGGGATTATAACTTCTGTTTGAACAACCTCGTACGACTCTCGAAGGATTTCAGCTGCTCTCAACGGAGACGCTGAAAGAGTCAAGGAAGGATCCTATACCGAGCTGATTTATCATCAACCAGGTAACGGTTTCTACTTCGACAAGCGTACCGTCGCAAGCTGAGATCTGATGGAGCGTGCACGTTTCTGGTCAAACAGATTAATTCCCTCACAAATCTCTCTGTAAGATAAATCTCCATTTCCATCTTAAACTCTGCTTTCTCTTAAAATCAGTACAGATATTTTAGAAATATCTGAAGCAAAGTCCTCAATCACCGCCGTGTGATTGAAGCCCATTATCTGTGAAACTTGTCTGTTATTATTTTCATATTTTGCCAAATTAATGTAAATGTTTGATGTTAAACTTTGATTCTGAAAATAAATGACCGCATTCATTTTGATGGGTCAAAGATAAATAACGTCTCTCGTTACATTTCTGTTAAAATTCAATGCACGACATTTACACAGTCAGAAAGATGAGGAACTCGTGAAAAAGTATGAATATATATCCTATATGACATACTACATCTAGAACAGAACTCGTTTCCCCCCGCAGAAGCTCAGAAAATTCTGATTAAAAATGTAATTTCCAGGGTCCCAGAAGGAGAGGAAAACTTAGGGTTCCACTCTCGTCACTTCCTGGTCCCAAACGGACCGTAAGGATGAGATTTATCTTAGATTTGTCAATTTTGAACTGTGAGACATTTCCATTTAAAATGTATCAAGCCGCTCTACAGCCGCCACACAGAGCAGGGAGGAGAATTCTGCTTTATCTGAACATCTGTTGATGCTGACCCGCTTTTCCAGACAGGTGGCAGCAGTGCAACTCACGTGAAACCAGCAGAGTGATAACAGCTGTTTTCCGTTCGCAGACCTACGTCACACGTGTCATACTTCACAGAGGCACATAAATTTCTCAAGCTGTGGGGGTGCTGTGGCCACCCCACACAGCAGCTCATATAAATGTTTTTGGAGTGTCACATGGTTTTTGAATGTGATTCAACATTTTGCCTCTGTGCTGCGGAATCATCATATTTTGATTCACACAGACAGTAAGTGACTGTGGCATACATAACCGGCAGTGGGGGTGCGCGCTCAGCCCAAATGTTCCACATTGTGAGACAGTTGCTGTGTTGGGCACATCAAAATCTGCTCTCTATCAGAGCAGTGTACATCCCCGGTGATCTGAACAGGGGGCGGATGTCATGTCCAGGGACGGCCCACGTCACGGGGACCGGACCCTCCATCCAGAGCTGATGGCTCAGACATGGCAGAAATTTAGCAAGCGGCTGTGGTCTTGCTTGCAACACGAGAGAACGCTCAATGTCAACTATGGTTCTCAATGAGCCCGCAGGACGAAACACCGCTAGGGGTGGACGCGTTTGCTCACAGCCTGTGGCCCAAAATGCTTCTTTACACACTTCCCCCACTCCCTCTGATATCACGGTTTCTGAACCGAGTTCAGGAGGAGGGACTGACAGCTCTCCTAGTGGCTCCCGAGCGCGTGAACGCACCATGGTTCCCAGTTCTATGACACCTGTTATCGGGGCGCCCGTGGAAACTGCCGTGGAGGGAAGACGTTCTCCTCCAGGCGGGAGGAGCAATCAGGAATTACCCAGAAATAGGCCAGCACCTTTGAGTCTGGCCGCTGAACGGATCCACTTAGAGAGGATGGGTCTCTCTCAAGATGTAGTGCGTACGATCCAGCATTCATGTGCTGCATTTACCGCAGCGCTGTAAACATCAAAGTGGACAGTTTTTCAGCACTGCTGTACGGAAAAAAGTGTAGAGGCCACCTCATGTCCACTAGGTGGCGTGCTGTCCTTTCTGCAGCAGCTGATGGACTGAAGTCTGGCGTTCAGCACGATTAAAACGTACGTTGCAGCCATCTCTTCCTGTCACGAAGGTTTTTGGGAACAGAACAGCTTTTAATCATCCGCTGATGAAGCGTTTTTTAAAAGGTATACAGAGACGCAGGTCTGTTTCACACACACTTGCTCCACAGTGGGATTTAACGCTGGTCCTACAAGCTCTGATCAAAGCTCCATTTGTGCTACTGAACCAGGTTCCAATTAAATTCTTGTCTCTTAAAACAGCCCTGCTGCTGGCTTTAATATCCACTAAGAGCGTGAGTGATTTATCCGCCCTCTCTGTCGCTCCGTCATGTCTCAGAACTAGGTTGATGGCAGCTCAGCTGATCTGAGGCTTAATCCAGCGTTTTATGCCTAAAACATCAAGAGCTCTATAAATCAAGAGCGATTTCATTGGAGGGATTTTTTCCCTCCCCCACAATCAGAAGAAGCATCTTTCCATCTTCTCTGTCCTGTACGTGAGTTGATGTGTTACGTAACACGCACGGCAGCATTGCATCAGTCTCAACATTTGTTTGTGCACCATAGAGACGCATCTGCAGGTCGCCTGTTATCCACCCAGCGCTTGTCACACTGACTGTGTGAGGCCATTTCTGAAGCCTACAGAGCATCAGATTTAGATCCTCCTGACAACCTCAGGGCACACTCGACCAGAGGTATCGCATCTTCGACTGCTTTGCATAATGGTATGACAATGCAGGATATTTGCACTGCGACCGTGTGGTCAACATCCTGCTCATTTATTTGCTTCTATTTACGTGATGTGATGGCTCGTTCCATGACACATTCTGTCCTTAGTGCCTTAACAGAATGAATATTGTTGTTTCATGGAATCTCATTTAAACTCAGATCTGACTGCATGCATTACAGTGTGAAATGTTGTTATCAGTCACAGGTTATGACTGTTGTTCTTGTTCTATGGTTATTAATCAGTTCATGACTAATGTCATAAATCAGTTCATTGATTAATAATCAGTTCATTTATTATTAATCTGTTCATATTGAAGAACCGTGGATCTGCTCTGCTCACGGCCTATTTCAGCCTCTCCTCTTTTTTGTTGAAAACATTTCTGGGGCGTTCATGCACTCGGAACGCGTAAATTACGCAGTGCGCATTTATGTACATGGAGAGCTGAGTTACAAGATGTTGTTTTTGGGCAAGCGGGCACTTCTTATGGTGTTCGAATGGACCCAGTGAGGCGACGACTACATCTGCTTCGCCCTTAACCCACCAGCGACAGCCTTAAAGGGCGAAGCCTATATGAAATAGAACGTTGGTTACGTACTGTAACCCCAGATTCTATGAGTATAGGCGTAGACCTTTAAGCGTTGGGCCTCACTGGCTCCTAAATGGCTGAAGAAAAAGTTTTTTGGGAGCCGATTACCCGCTCTTAACGTAATTTATACGGACCGGGTGGGGCCCACACAACAGGTGGGCGTGGACTAAATTTTTTCAGTGTGATGCTTTGCATGACGGGATAAAACCCACCAGCGACAGCCTTATAGGGCTATGCCTATACTCATAGAATCTGGGGTTACAGTACCTAACCAACGTTTTATACTGTATGAAATGAAAAGTTATGAGTTCATGCTGTGTTCGGGGAGAGAAAAGGAAAGCTGAAGGCTAACCTCATCAGAGCAGTGTATCTGGGGGCCTAACGGCATTCCAGGGGAATGCTGAATTTCCCTTGGAATGCTTCAGGCTGACCTCAGCAGAACAGTGTGTCTGGGGGCCTAATAAACAGCATTACATGTAGAAACCGAGGAAAAGCAGCTCATTACCATAAAAGGACACAGGCTGTAGAAAGGATCATGTGTTGGTACCTTGTAAGCTGAGAAGCAGAGCAGCAACACAACTCAATACCTTAAAAGGGCACAGTTTGGAGACAGTCTAATTGTTTACCAGAAAGCCAACCTTCCTATAAGAACTAAGGCCAATCAGAGTATGACACCAAGCTAGTAAGAGGGAAAACTGGGTTTGTCGTCTATATAAACAAAGCCTACTGGCAAGACTGGGCTGAACGGACCATGGAGTCGAAGGGTTAGGACGATATAGCTTCACCCCCCAGAAGCCACTCAGAGGGAGCTGGGACAGCTCAAGAAAGGACTTATTTTTCATCAAGATAGGACTATTCCTTTGTTCAGCCAAGCTGCTGCCAGACTGGATCCCTCAAAATTAGGACTGCCTTTGGGGAGCTAAGGGAGATTTCTTCCAGGGCTCTGGAGGAGATATTTATCATGCCATTTTCCAAAAGTCTTCGGGCAGAAATGGTGAGCGAACCCTAACATATTGTCCAAATGCTAAATTTTAAATGAAGTAACAGTGTTTCTATAATTAAGAAGAAGGGTTAGATTGAGAGTGTTGTCCTGCTTCCAGCCTACTTGAAAAGTTAACACATATACTGTGTGCTGTCAAAGTGGATTGTAACAGGTTTAGCTAAACTTGGTTGGCTCATGAGACAGTGATTAGGGGTTGTGGGGATTTAACATGCTTTGGGGCTCCAAGTGCATGTTAGTCCATTTTAGTAGGAATAGGCTGCTCTGAAATGACCACTTAGGCGTTAGGAGACAAGATTCTCTAATTCAGCTCATGGGAGCCAGGAGGCCTTAGAGGACACCCCAGGATCCTGAACGTCTCATTTGACCCATAAGATACTCCCTGGAACTGGGCATGAACTCTTTGTCATTAATATTTTTAAATGATCAAATGTAACCAATTATAATGTGCTGATAATGCTGTACCCCTGCATTATCATTAATTAAAGCAAAGCATAAAATGCAAAATTCTGGACTATCATTTCTACACTTCGTATTCAAGAATTTGGAAAGCTTGGTTCAATTTCAACAAAAAGGAGGTTTTTAAAGGTTTCGCAGCTTGGATCAAACAACATCCTGGAATCTTATGCCTAGATTCTAAAAACTACCAGATGGGTAACAATTGCAATTCTACCACCGGTGATGAACGGCCGAGAATGTCAGTTTCCCCGTGATCAACGATCCAACCCCGGCTGCTAGGTTGGATGAGTCACAGGGTGAGATAAGGGTGTGACTCGCATATGATGGTTGTGAACAGTCTGGGTGAATCACCTCCAACACAACCTTAAACAGAACTAGCCTAATGTCACTCTGGGTAACACTCAAGTGTTAGATTAGTTCAAAGTACCCCTTGGAGGAGAGGCTGCAGCGGGGTTAGTCATAAATCCTTGTAGTGACCCCTCATGGTAGATCGAGAGCCCCCAGGATGGAAATACATCATCAATCAGAGATAACGTTTTTGAAAGAAACAGCTTTACTCATCATTAACTATAAAATATTTATCTTAGACAACTAAAAAAATATATATACCATAATTCAGAATAAGAATCAAAATAAGCTTTATTATTATTGTACCGAAATACAGTGAAATTATGTTCATACAGTCATCCGAAAGATGAGCGGAGTGCTCGTTGCTGTTGCTGAAAAGCACTGCCTCTTATTCTTTATCAGAATATTTTTAGAAAGAAAAAGGGTAAAAACAATAAGGATAGATAGTGGTATCACAAAAAAGATCTCTTCACATCTTGTCCTAGCAGAATACGATGTGAGACAGCAAAAAACTCTGCCAGCAAGCACATTTACAAACATGATTACAAATGCATTTGACGTCAAGGTGTTGAGATTTGTCCATGAGCGTTTTTCAGATAGTCCACAGTTCTGATTCATTCATTCATTCAACCTTTATTTAAACAGATGATGATGATGCATGATGATGTTGTTTCAGCCGCACAGAAGTTTTCGGGTGTGTGTGTGTGTGCGTGTGTGTGTGTGGGTTGTTCGATAGATGAAGCTTTTGTCCCTAGTTACCCATATCCCAGGAGAAATTTGATAATTGGCTCATATGTGAGGCCAAATAGGGGAGTCAGATTCAAATAAGCCTGTTGATTTTCTTCAGACAGACAGTTTTTCCTCGTCAGCCTTGAGTCCTGATGGAACTTTCTGGTCCAAAATGGACAAATTTATGTGTATCCACTCTACTGATCCATGTTATGAGCCTCCTTCAAGGTTGATCCCAACATGCTGATGAGTCACAGAAGCCGCAGATGCCCTGTGATTCTCACAAATTACCTCTATCTTATGGTTTAGCTTGTAAATCAACTGATTTTGAGCACTCATAGCACAAACCAAACCTTCACACTGACTCGGAAGCTTTGTCATGGCTGAAACTGCTGCCAAAGTCTTCTTCAAAAGTTGATAGAGCACAGCCCCGCCTATACCAAAGAGCAGAACCCCTGCTATCATAAATCCAAATATATAAACATCTTCAGCGTCCTCCTGTGACAGAACTGAGAGGCACATCAGCTGCCAAACTCCCCACGGATCTCTGACGTACCCCGCAGCATGAGTCTCAGACAGACAAGGGGGTTCTCCAGGACCCTGTCATTTTGTTAAAAAGATTTTGTCGATTGTGTTGAAAGTCCTGCTTACCAAATCCATAATCTTAATTTTTGTTTGGGAGATGTGTACCAGGAAATTCAAACATACAGAGAGCAAAGCAGGAGAAAGCAGAAGAGGGGAGGGAGGGCAGGAGCATCCACCTTGAACAAGAGCCAAAGTAGAAAGATAAAAGAAAAACAATTGCAGTTGTACAAGCCACTACTTTTTCCTCACACTTTGTACCCTGCGGTTTATATGCAGGAGTGTCTTATTTATATACTTTTTCATAATTTTAAAAATTTACATTTTATTTTGAATGACTTCTGGCCAGGGTAGCATGGTGGCGCAACTGGTAGAGCTGCTGCCTCCCAGCAAGCAGGTCCCTGGTTCAAATCCCGGTCCGGGGACCTTTCTGGGTGGAGTTTGCATGTTCTCTCCGTGCATGCGTGGGTTTTCTCCGGGTACTCCGGTTTCCTCCCACAGACCAAAAACATGCATGTTAGGCTGATTGATAATGCTAAATTGCCCCTAGATGTGATTGAGAGAGTGAATGGTTGTTTGTCTCATTTGTCTCTATGTGGCCCTGTGATGGACTTGTGACCTGTCCATGGTGTACCCTGCCCCTCGCACAGTGATTGTTGGACATGGGCACCAGCGACCCCTTGATCCAAAATGGAAGAAGCGGGTAAAAGATAATGGCTGGATGGATGGATGGACTTCTGGCCATCTCTTGGTAGCTTCTTACCACTGTAACATTTTCCTTTGACAAAGCTGGGCGCTCGTGGCTCCCGGCACCCCCACCCTTCCTGGGGCAGGTGTTTGTGACACAGAGAGAATGGTAATCAGATGTACAAGGCCTTTTGCTCACAGATTCAAATACCCAACCATAACTCCACCCACTCTGTCATCAGAGCCCCTCCATATGCAACTGGGTCCTAAACTTTTTAACTTGTACCAGACTGCAGTCTGTGAGGAGCCACAACTTCTCCTCCTCCACCATAACTCTCAGGACTGTGTGCTGAGACACCTGTTCACTCTGCTCACATATGACTGTGCACTTACCCATCCAGGCTGTCATATTGTAAAGTTTTCCAATGATACAGCGGTGGTGGGATGCATCACAATCAATGATGAGTCCAACTACAGGCAGGAGGTGGAACACTTGGAGGGCTGGTGCAGGAAGAACAACCTGTGAAGAAGACGAAGGAGAATGTTGTGGACCTCAGATGGAACAAACACATCTACCCCTCTCCCCCCCAAAAAAAAAAACATAGTGGAATTGAACTGAAGTGAAACATTGAATATTCACTGTGAGTTTCATTTATCCAACATGCTACAAATGCATCACTAATCCCTGCCCCCTCCCAACCTGAACATTTTCTGCCTAACACGCTGCGTGGAGCATGCGCATAGACTTTGAGACAGGAAAAAGTATGGAGATAGTGGGAGTTTCAGGTAAGCGGGTGAATGAGACAGTAATTTAAGAGGAGTCTGATTAACTAGTTCCGTAGAGAAACAGCAATGGATCAGTAATCTGGCAATGGTTTGGATTTTATAAGGAGGATGTCGAACAAAATGTGGTAATTTGCAAAATGTGTCGTAAAACCATTGCAACAAAAGGAGGCATCACCATGAATTAATGTTACTAGCCCCCAGTTTCTAAATATCTGGCGTCTGTACTCATCCCTTTAGTTGGGAACTTAGAACATCGCATACAGAACACCATGGACTTTGTGGATAAGATGAGGGATGTCATCATGGAGAATGATGAAATTGTCTCTTTTGATGTCACATCACTCTTTACGTGCATTCCTGTTGATGAGGCAGTAGAGGTGGTCGGTTTAAGGTTAAAATCAGACACCACTCTGAGCAGCAGGACCACACTTTCCACAGAGCAACTGTGTCAACTCTTGAAAATGTGCCTACAATCAACCTACTTCACATATGGGGAGCAATATTATAGACAGAAACATGGGTGTGTTATGGAGTCTCCAGTTTCTCCTATTGTTGCCAACCTGTACATGGAGGAGGTAGAAAAGAGAGCCTTGACGTCCTATTCAGGGACCTAACCAAGTCATTGTTTCAGGTATGTTGATGACACCTGGGTTAAAATTAAATCTCAGGAAGTCCAACATTTCACTGATCACATTTAAATGAGTCCAGAAATGGACAAACAAACAACGTAAACTGACAAACTAAATAAGGTAAACGATAAGCTAAAAATGGTAAATGACAAATGGACACATACATTGAAATATGACAACATACGAAGACTCAGAATATAAAATTTACAATATAGATGATGTGATTGATAAAAACTTTTTTCCTGAAATTAAAGAGTGTGAGTATTACAATGAAGAAAAATTCAATGAAATTAAAATGTCTAAAGATGACTTCTCAATTATTCATATTAACAGTAGAAGTATAAACACTAATTTGTCCAAAATAACAGATTATTTAAATCAGTTAAATAGAACTTTCAGTATAATAGCAGCCTCAGAAACATGGCTAAATGAGGAAAATATAAAAAGTGTTAATATTGAAGGGTATGAACTTTATCATGTGAACAGAAACAATAAAAGAGGTGGAGGCGTAGCTCTACTTGTAAATAAGGAAATTAAATGTAAAATGATCAATAAATTGTCAGTAGCTGTGGATAACGTTATGGAAATGATTACAGTTGAAATATTAAACGAGACTTCCAAAAATATAATGATAAGTTGTGTATATCTATCATCTGATTCAAATATTGAATCATTCACCAATCACGTCATGACAATATTGGAAAAAAGTTCTAATAAATCAGTTTTTTTGTGTGGAGATTTTAATATAGACCTGGGAAATAAAACAGACTCAAATAATATCGGAACATTTATAAACTCAATGCACAGTTTAAATCTTTATCCATTGATTTCAAAACCCACAAGAATTACTACCCATAGTGCTTCAATAATTGACAACATTTTTACAAATATAACAAATAAAGAATTTATGGGTGGTGTAGTGGACTAGGCCTATGTCAAAACTGACCAGATGGACAGAGACTGTTATTTCATTGATCTGCATCCAGAAATACAGTTTGAGCCATCTGGAGACTTTCTTTCTTGAAGTAATCAAGTAGAAAAGACAATTCTCTATGATCATTACTATTTTACAAATGTTTGATAATCAAATTGTGTTAGTTCACTCAATGTTTACAGGTTGAAGAGAACTACTCATTTTATTTACATAAACAGTAAGTAATGACTTTTATTCCTCATTCAAAGAAGAAATCAGGTTAATATGCATTTCTTGATTTTTCTGTCTTCAATGAGCAAATTTGTAAGTATGTTAAAGTTCAGGCTTCGGTCAACTAAAATGTTTACTGAGAAGAAATGTCATGTTTAATTTTTACAGCAGATAATCAGAGTAGAGGCTCCACGAAGTCTCGTTTTCTCCAATAATCTTTCTGTCTGTTTTAAGTAATCTCATTCTCTGCCCTTGACTTTGATAACACCTTACATCACAAACCACACCTCTGATCTGGTCCATCCACCAATCAGAAAGCTCTAAAATGACCCGGAAGTCAACTCATTTTAAATGTGGCAACTTCCCGGTTCTCGCTAGAGTGAAAGAGTGAAAGAGAAAAAGAGTTACAAAGAGTTGCAGTTCTCCTGGAGAAGAGAGATGAAAAACTCTCTGATGCAGCTCATGGAGAAGAGTTCCAGAGTTTAACTCTCTGAAGAGAGTTCTGAAGGAGTTCAGAATTCTGACAATCCATGATGCAGAGAGGATTTTGGGGAAGTATAACTTCTGTTTGGATAACCTCGCACGACTCTCTAAGGGTTTGGCTGTCCTCATGGAGACGCTGAAAGAGTCAGAAAGGAACCCTACGCCGACGCTGATTTTATCATCAACCAGGTAGAAGGTTCTATTTTCGACCAAGTGTACCGTGGCCAAGCTGATTCCCCAAAGAGCGTGTTGTTCTGGTCCCACAGATAAACTCCCTCACACATCTCTCTGTAAGATAAATCTCCATTTTCCATCTTAAACTCTCCTTTCTCCTAAAATCATTACAGATATTTTAGAAATATCTGAAGCAAAGTTCTCAATCACCGCCGTGTGATTGATGTCTGTTGTTCTGCTGAGAAGTGAGGACAATCGCCGTATTGTCCACTTTCTGTGAACTTGCCATTGTTATTGTTTTCATATTTTGCCAAATTAATGTAAATGTTTGATGTTAAACTTTGATTCTGCAAATAAATGACCGCATTCATTTGATGGGTCAAAGATAATAACGTCTCTCGTTCGCATTTCTGTTAAACTCAACGCACGACATTTACACAGTCAGAAAGATGAAGAACTCGTGAAAAATGTATGAATATATCCAGCATATGTCATACTACAGTGGCATTTTGATCACGGATGTCAGTGACCACCTACCAGTTTTCACTATCTATAAAAAAGATCAATATGATATGAAAGTAGATAAAATTATGAAAAAAATAATAAACACATCAAAGAAAGCTCTAGATAAACTAAAAGAAGATTTAACAAAACAATATTGGAAGGATGTATATGTTGATGATGTAAACAAAGCATATAATGTATTTATGAATATTTTAGGAGCTTTGTATGAAAAAAATTGTGTACAAAAAATTACACAAAGAAACATGTTGATGACAAACCGTGGATGACCAAAGGGTTAAGAAATGCTTGTAAAAAAAAGAACTACTTATACTCAAACTTTCTGAAATTAAGAACAAACGAAGCAGAACAGAGATATAAAAATTATAAAAATAAATTGGTAGGGATTATAAAAAAGCATAAAAAGAAATATTACAGTGAATTATTAGACAAAAGTAAGGGTAATATGAGGGCAACATGGCAAATAATGAACAGTGTTCTGAATAATCATAAAACAAAATCGAGCATTCCACAATATTTTGTAAAGGATGACAAAGAAATTTATGACCAAAATGAAATCGTAAATGGATTCAATCAACATTTTGTGAATATTGGCCTAAGTCTGGCAGCAAAAATCCCAAATATAGATAAAAATGTAAACCATACGGTTACGGATTACACAAACAGTTTTTTTCTTGGGGGAACTGATAAAGAAGAAATTATGACTATCGTAAAACATCTTGCAGATAAAAAATCAAAAGACTGGATGGACATGGATATGATGCTGGTAAAGAATATTATGAGTTATGTTATTGAGCCATTTACATATATATGTAATTTATCATTTTCAACAGGAGTATTTCCTAATAACATGAAAATAGCCAAGGTAATACCATTATATAAGAGTGGAGAGAAACGTGTGTTTAATAATTACAGGCCAATATCGTTGTTGCCACAGTTTTCGAAGATTTTAGAGAAATTATTTGTCACTAGATTAGATGAATTTATCAATAAGCAAAATATATTAAGTAATAGTCAATATGGGTTTAGACCTAAAAATTCTATGTCAATGGCACTCATGGATTTAATGGAACAAATAACAACTGCTGTGGATCAAAAAAAATATTGTATTAGTATTTATGTTGATCTAAAGAAAGCATTTGATACTATTGATCACAATATTCTTCTCAAAAAACTAAATAAATATGGTATTAGAGGGCATGCATTGCAGTGGGTATCTAGTTATCTAGAAAAAAGGAAACAATTTGTTCAAATAAATGATGTAAAATCTGAATTCTGTAATATTACATGTGGAGTGCCTCAAGGCTCTATACTTGGACATAAGCTATTTATTTTATATGTGAATGACCTGGTAAATGTGTCTGGATTTTTAAAATGTATTTTGTTTGCAGATGATACTACTTTTCTTTGTGTGGGTGAAAATGTTGTGCAAATGTTGAAGATGGCACAAACAGAATTTGTGAAAATCCAAAATTGGTTTCAACTTAACAAATTATCTTTAAATGTAGATAAAACAAATTATATGATTTTTAGTAACAACAAGAAAGTGCTTGATACTCCATTTAGAGTCGATGGAATTGAAATTAATAGAGTCAATGAGGTGAAATTTCTGGGTGTCATCATTGATGAAAAACTAACATGGAGATCTCACGTAAAAAATTTAAGAACTAAAATAGCTAAATCGATTGCAGTAATGTACAAAGTTAGAGAGTTATTCAATGATAAAGCAATGTTTCTATTGTATAATGCCATTATTGTTCCACATTTAATTTACTGTATTGAAGTCTGGGGTAAAGCATGTAAAACAATTACAAATCCAATTTTTATTTTACAGAAAAGAGCCATAAGAATTATTACCAGAAAAGATTATAACCATCCATCAAATATATTGTTTCATCAGCTAAAGATATTAAATTTTTATGACTTGGTTGATTACAATATCTTACTGTTTATGTATGGGGCCAACAAAAACATACTACCTACTAACATTCAAGGGAAATTTGTTAAAAGAGAAGGTAATTATTATCTTAAGGGGATGGAGATGTTTGTGAAGCTGTGGTGTTGCACCAGTCTGAAGATGTGATCCACTATATCTCAGGGTATTAGATTGTGGAATGATCTGGAGGTTGATATTAAAAATGTCAAAACTATGTACATATTCAAGAAGATGATCAAAATTTGTTTTAAAAAAATATATTAAGTATAATGTGAGTTCATAAAAATTGTTTACTGTTGATCTTATAGTTTAGCTAAGTTTTTATTTTATTATTATTATTTTTATTATTAATTCATCTTGCTTTTGTATAGTCATTTTGTTTGGAATATATTTTGGCGACAAGGGGCAGATATTATAAGAATTCAATCTTCTGCTGCCTTTCATTTTATTTCTGTGATTGCATATCTTTTTTCTTTTCTTTAAATTGTATTATATTTGTTGTTTGGATGAAATGAAATGAACAAATAAAACATACATACATACATACATACATCAACTCTGTGGATAAATACATCAAGTTCACATGAGAAGATGTAAAAAATGGCAGGTTGGCTTTCTTGGACTGTGAGGTCTCAGTTTCTGATGGAGGACATTTGCAAACTGAGGTGTACTGCAAACCCACCCATACAGACCACAGACCAGTATTTGCAGTTTGACTCCCATCACTCTCTGGAGCACAAGTTAGGAGTCATCAGGACTCTGTACCACAGAGCAGACAGCGTCCCCACTAACTCAGGAGCCAGGCAGAAGGAGAAATCCCACACAAGACAAGCTCTAGAGCAATGTGGATATCCTAACTGAGCCTTCCTGAAAGCAGAGAAGAAACCCAAATTAATTTCAATTCAGTTTATTTATTTAGCTCCAAATCACAACAAAGTTGTCTCAAGGCACTTTACAGAAACATTCACATAAATGGTAAATGGTAAATGGACTGTACTTATGTTCTATGAAATTATCTTAAACAAAGTACATGTTCTGGTGAATGGTCGAAACAATGAATAAACACTCACAGGCTGATTCTGCTAGAATAATAATGTGTCATTTTATTATACCGCCACAGATATAGTGAAGCAAAGCACAAGTACATTCAGTACAAATCAGATATTGATGTAAAAGCCCCTCACCGTGACACCAGACCGGGAAGCCATTTCAGTCCGAGTAAAAAGGTAACATCAATTGGCTGGGCATCGGATCAGGATCCACAGCAGAGTTCAACTTTAATTCTGAGTGTCACACTTTAATACTCTCTGCATTACATGGGAACATCTCCCAGTAAACAGAACATGCCCACCTGGACTTAAAGTCAGTGAAAAACCCTTGAGATAGCGTGAGAGCGTGAGAAGCTTAAAAACCTCTAGATAACGAGAGAGCGTGAGAAGCTAGGGTGCGAAACATCGAGATAACGTGCAGGGAGGGGGGGCCAAGCCTCCCCCTCAGGCCTTTTGGGTGGCTCACAACAGCATGCACCAAAAACTTTTATATCGCAAGTTAAATAGTCAGAAAAACAACATTTTATTCAACTCTCAACTCATTCCACCCTTTGGTTTTCTGACTAATTTTGCCCTTACCAAAAACACTTCATATCACAGGTTAAATAGTCAGAGAAACAACATTTTAAACACTTTTATATCGCAAGTTAAATAGTCAGAAAAACAACATTTTATTGAATTCTTTATTCATTCCACCCTTGGGTTTTCTGACTAATTTTGAAGATTTTCCCCCCTGACTTCATAAGGCAGTCAATCAAAAACATTTGTCCATTGTTCCATAGTTTCTATCACTAAATGTAAGAAATCAAGGCGAGAGCCATTGTGTTCAAAATGACGGTAAATTCTATCACCACTTACCCAATAATCAATTATTAACGTGTCAGGGTGGACCATGGAGTCAACTTCGATGACGTTTCGTTCTCCACCAAACCAATGATCTCTGATTTCAATTGCTATTTTCATTATAAAGCAGTGTTATAAATTTTCTGATTAATTCTATTTTTAACCCTCCTAATATAAAAACAAGTACCCAAATTACACAAGGTTAATACAGAGATACATAAAATCAAAATGAAAAAGGAGATACTGCGTACTTTTGCGCCGTGGATGACATTCCTGTGAAAATGTCCCACCAATGATGGGCCGACGCCTGCTCTATTAGTTTAGCCGCATGTAACACTTTTCCTTGTGCGATGAAGGTAGACACTGTCAAATCAGACACGTTAGATTTATGAGATTTAATCAAATGTTTTAGCTCTGTGGACTCATTCAATGTGCATTTGAACCGGTCCAGAGAGACTCGCCAGGGCACGTGCAAAGTTTGCCACTGTACCTCTGTTAGGCGAGTAGATGAACTGTAATTGGTTAATTGATAAGTCTTGTTATTTCAAGTCCACAGATGTACACCATACACACATCCAGAGAAAGGCACCTTAGGTAATTGAGGATGACTCTTTATTGTTACTAAGCACAAAGTGTGTGAGCCAATGTGCCACAGCATATCTCTAGCTGGTTCATGAGTCCAATCACACAATACCCCATCTTTGGTTAAACATGGGTTAACATGACCTATTTGCAGCATACATATCACTCCTTTATCAGCTGTCTTGCATAGTTGCACGTCATAGGTGAGATTTGTCTGTGGCTCAAACCACTCACCTTGTACTTTTAAAAACCAATATCCTTGTACAGTTATTACAGGTTAAACATGATACTTGCACACTGTAGTTGCATTGCTCACAAGATACTGAACCCAATGTCCTTCACACATGTTATTTGTACATTTTGTCAATTCAGGTTTCAAAACCAACCAGTGTGCACCCGATATGTTCCATAGCCATCTCCACTCGTGGTGGTTGGATGTGGTCACCACCCTCTGGAAACGCTCCTTCTGCAGCTGTGCATGGAAAGATCGCAAGGTACACACGATCCAGTTTAAAGCTTCAGTTATGTTGGAGAGCAGTTCTTCTGTGCTCCCCCACATCTTCAACTGCCAGTTTATTTCTTTTAGCAGTATTTTTTTCAAAAGGAGTATACCATACTCCTGCAGGGGGTAATTTCCTAGACCAAAAGCCTAGTGGTTTTCTCACTCTTCCCTGTTTTTGCCACAAACTCCAGTTAGCATAATCATTGATAGCAGACACCTGCAGTTCCACTGCTCCTGACTACAGTTTTCCTAAAGACACAGCTTGTTGAATGGCTTCTTTAGCCAGGTCAAAAGCTATTTGTTGTTTTTCTCCCCACACAAAATCCTCCTTCTTCCTAGTCACCTGATACAGAGGTTGTAAAATCTGTCCCAAATGAGGAATGTGGTTCCTCCAGTATCCAAACAAACCAATTAATTTTTGTACATCATTCTTTGTGTGTGGCACAGCAAATGCAACAATTTTTTTCTCTTGCCTTCTGAACAATCTCCCTTTCTCCTTTGTTCCAACAGATGCCTAAAAACTTCACACTCTGCGATGGACCCTGAATCTTGGCTGGATTAATCTCCCATCCATGACTTTTCATGTGCTCAATGATCCAAGGCAACGCAGCTGCTATCACTTCCTGTGTCTCTCCCTGCACCATGATGCCGTCAATGTAATGAGAAATCATCACCCCAGGGGGCAGTGTGAATCCATCTAGATGTTCAGCCACTATTCTATG
Source organism: Nematolebias whitei (assembly GCF_014905685.2). Lineage (NCBI taxonomy): Eukaryota > Metazoa > Chordata > Actinopteri > Cyprinodontiformes > Rivulidae > Nematolebias > Nematolebias whitei. Next base: position 91,605,232 of record NC_056498.1, read on the forward strand.
ACAGATAGTGGGGCTGTGAAGATAACCTTGAGGCAGGCAGGTAAAAGTGTATTGTCTACCCTCCCAGGTGAATACAAACTGCTCCATCCGGTCCTCAGGGATCGGAATGGTAAAAAATGCATTAGCAAGGTCGATCACTCCGTACCAGGTCTCTTTATGATGTTACACACTCTCAATGATTGTTACTGTGTCAGGGACTGCTGATGTGAGAGGAGGTATGTGTTTGTTCAGTTGTCTGTAATCAACTGTCATTCTCCAAGACCCGTCTGATTTTCTGACAGGCCAAATCGGATTGTTCCAAGCAGTTGTGCATGTTTTTAACACTCCTGCATCAACATATTCTTTGATAGTAGCGGTAACTTCATCATGTCCACCAGGGATACGATATTGTTTCATGCTCACCATCTGAGCTGCTATTGGAATAGGGAAAGGAGACATTTTCACTTTACCCACCAATACAGCTTTGACCTGGAGGGGTCGTTCTATTCCAAATTCAAAGCACCCCTGTTGTAAGTGCAAAGTCATTCCAGCTAACACATCCATCCCCAAAATCCACTCCTTCACTGGAGTCACCAAAACTTGAAACTTTTTGATTGGCATTCTGCCAATTTTCAAAGGTATGGTTAAACTTTTTCCAAAAATCACATTCCCTCCCAAGCCTGAGAGAGGAACCATAGGTCCTTTGATTTTATTTGGGTTCCCGTGAATAAGTGAGGCCTCAGCCCCGGTATCTAAGAGAGCTATCACTTTCTGAACCTTGTTGTTTTTCCAATAAATTTCTACCTCAATGTGCGGTCTGATGTCATCTGTTGACCAGTTAGTTACTCTGATTTCTGGGGCTCGGCCTGATTCCTATTCTCAATTGATCAGGTCCGACAAATCTGGGTAAATTCCTCCCCTCTTGATTTTCTCTTTCTTACTTCTCTTTTTCTGTTTCACAGCTCTGACTTGAAACTCCCCCTCTGAGGACTCTTCACTCTCTTCCTGCTGCACAGTCTGCTTCTTTGCTGACCTCTCACTGCGATAAAACTCAGCTGATTGAGCAGGCACGGGAGAGGCTGTGGCTACCTGAAACTCATTCCTGAGTGCATGTGTCAGTGTAGACATATCTAGACCAGCACAATGCACTTTCAATCCCTTCTTTTGACATCTAGCTTTCAACTCCTCTGTGGGCAGGCCATCAATCTCTCTAGATGACACTCCAGATTGCAACAAAGCTTTCCAATAGGCCACTCAAGGCGGTCCCTGCGAGTTGCCTCGCCCATCCCTCCTTGGGCCGCGGCTCATGGGTTTGTTCACAAACTCCCTGTCTCTACGTTCACCATGAGGCTCAGCTCGTTCTGCACCCCAATCTCCTAAGGATCCCAACTCCAGGATCCGAGCACACATTTCTGAAGTGGACACATCAGCTGCACCCATTATCACAGCCAACATTGCAGATCGGTAATGGGGAGGTGAAGATCTGATCAATTGATCTCTTACTGCTTTAGGTACCATCATTCCTAAATATTCAGTCCCACAACCTATAGTGACAGCGTCTCTGATGCAAAGTCTAATCAATCTCTGTACACATTCTTTCAAAGTCACCCAGTTTCCATTTAGTGATGGCCAATCAGTTGGCCCTAGATATTGCAAACGCACCGCTTCAGCATACACATCAAACAATGATTGATCATCCATTAGAGCACGCACCTCTCCTCGGTAGTTTGCATTTATTCCGGCATCAGTGGACAAACCAGCAAAAGACATTCCATCTCCCACATCAATTTTCACCTGTGCTGCTCCCTCATCGAGCATTCTCGCTATCCATAGATCAGCAGGCTCACCCGTCTGCTGTTTAAGCCTCCGCACTAGGTAAGATAACGCCTCCTGAGTCTTCAGTGACCATTTTCAATATAGGAGCTGGTTGTACCTGAGGAACCATATCATATATTGGTTCTCCATCTGCACCTACGATGGGCTGATTATCCGTGGGATCCCTCCGCTCTTGTCTAATGTCTGGTAAAATCTGTTGTTCTTTCCTTCGTCTCTGAATAGGTTTCACACTTTTACTTCCCCCGGCAATAGAGGTTTTTGCCACCACTTTATCAAGCACTACTTCTTCTTCCGCCCAGATATAATCATCATTATCATCATCCTCACCCCAGATGTTACCGTCCCAATTCGATGGATCCCATCTGTCATCTAGTGCAACAACAAAAGCTTGTACCCGTTTAGGTGACACACTGCGCTCCTTTTTCTTGAATTTTTTTCGTTTCAACCGGGACACCTGCTCCACCGCCCCTTGAGCCACCCTGCTCATTCTCTCAAGCTGAACACCAAGCAGCTGAATGTGCTGCTTATTCAACAAGCAGGCGGTCAGTGCCTCCTCACATTCTTGTTGGCTCCGTAGAACCTGTAACTGTGTTTTCTGATTCTCCTCATACAGCTTTTTCCAAGCAGCCGCACACATCCACATACGACGCTGTAGCCCTGTCACTAGTGCCTTCTTTCTGACCTTGATTGCGCGCAAAGCGGTCAAAACATCACCCAGACGATCTGCTTTCAGAGAATCGTTCCAAGGCTCAGGGTGCCCCCCTCCACCTCTCAAACACAACGCTAACAACTGAAATGGGACTTCTTCCCATCCTGGTACAACTTTTTCCTCAATTTTAATCTCTTTTTCCTTTTTTTTGTTTTAAACATTGTTCAGCCTTCCCGATATCCTGTTCGTGATGCCAGGAATGTTCTATGAAATTATCTTAAACAAAGTACACGTTCTGGTGAATGGTCGAAACAATGAATAAACACTGACAGGCTGTTTCTGCTAGAATAATAATGTGTCATTTTTTTATACCGCCACAGATACAGTGAAGCAAAGCACAAGTACATTCAGTACAAATCAGGTATTGATGTAAAAGCCCCTCAGCGTGACACCAGACCGGGAAGTCGTTTCTGTCCGAGTAAATGGTAACATCAATTGGCTGGGCATCGGATCAGGATCCACAGCAGACTTCAACTCTAATTCTGAGTGTCACACTTTAATACTCTCTGCATTACATGGGAACATCTCCCAGTAAACAGAACATGCCCACCTGGACTTAAAGTCTGTGAAAAACCCTTGCGATAGCGTGAGAGCGTGGGAAGCTTAAAACCCTCTAGATAACGAGAGAGCGTGAGAAGCTAGGGTGTGAAACCTCGATATAACGTGCGGGGAGGGTGGGCCAAGCCTCCCCACTCAGGCCTCTCGGGTAGCTCACAACAGCATGCACCAAAAACTTTTATATCGCAAGTTAAATAGTCAGAAAAACAACATTTTATTCAACTCTCAACTCAACTTATATAGCGCCTTTCTATCTTATCGAGATACTCAAAGTGCTTTATACAACAATCTGTGTCCAAATTTACCCATTCATACAGCACTCTACTAGATCTCTACAAAGCTAATTGAACAAATCATTCTAAAGACAGTAATCGGAGCTTTTTCACATTCATACACCAATGGGACACACATCAGAGGCAACAAAGGGTTCAATGTCTTGCCTAGGGACACTTTGGCATGTGACTGCTGGTGGATTCGAACCCCTGACTCTTGCATTGGAGGATGACTGTTCTAACCACTCAGCCACAGCTGCTGTCAAGTAATGTCACTTATTGGATGAAATCGTATCTGCCAGAGGCTTCCAAGTAACAGATTTGTACTCTCTGTGATGTGATCATAGCAGAATTGTTTTCTATGCATTGATTATTATGTGATTGTAACAAGTTGTCCTACATCCTGTGATTAGGGTGAAGTGAAATGATTTATACTGTATGAAATGCTATATGAGTTCATGCTGTGGTCTGGGAGACGAAAAAAGTGGTGAGTTGACATCTTTGAAACAGCAGTAAAGGGAGCCAGCTGCGTTCTGGGGGAAAGGTTACATTTCCCTTAGAATGTTGCAAATGGCTGACTTAATAAGAACAGCAGTACATGTAGAAGCCGAGCAAAGCTGCACATTACCATAAAAGAACACAAGCTGTAGAAAGAATCATGTGTTGGTAACTTGTAAGCTTGTGAGCTAAGAAGCAGAAGAGCAATACAACTCAATACCTTATAAGGGCACAGTTTGGAGACAGTCTAACTGTTTACCAGAAGGCCGACCTTCCTAAAGAACTAAGACCAATCAGAAAATGACACCAAGCTAATAAAAGGGAAAACTGGGTTGTCCAGTGAAAAGATCTCCTATTTAAACAAAGCCTACTAACAAGTTGGGGCTGAACGGACGGTGGAGTCGAAGGATTAGGACAATATGGCTTCACTCCCAGGAGCCACTCAGAGGGAGCTGAAACAGCTCAAAGAAGACTTATTTTTCATCAAGATAGGAATATTCTTTTGTTCAGCTGAGCTGACACCAGACCAGATCCCTCAGGATTCGGACTGGTTTTGGGGAGTTAAGGGAGATTCCTTCCAGGGCTCTGGAGGAGATATTTATCGTGCCATTTTCCAAAAGTCTCCGGGCAGAAATGGTGAGCGACCCCTAACATATTGTCCAAATGCGAAATTTTATATGAACAGTGTTCCTATAATTAAGAAGAAGGGTTAGATTTAGAGTGTTGTCCTGCCTCCAGCATACTTGAAAAGTTAACACATAATCTGCGTGCTGTCAAGGTGGATTGTAACAGGTCTAGCTAAACTTGGTTGGCTCATGAGACAGTGATTAGGGGGTTGTGGGGATTTAACATGCTTTGGGGCTCCAAGTGCATGTTAGTCCATTTTTGTGGGAATAGGCTGCTCTGAAATGACAACCTAGGCATTAGGAGACAAGATTCTCTAATTCAGCTCATCAGAGCCAGGAGAGCCTCGACTTAGTGGACACCCCAGGAACCTGAACGTCTCACTTGACCAATAAGACACTCCCTGGAACCATGCATGAACTCTTTGTCATTAATCTTTTTAAATGATCAAATGTGACCAATTATAATGTGCTGATATCACTGTACCCCTGCAAATCCCTAATTAAAGCAAAGCATAAAATGTAAAATTCTGAACTATCATTTCTACATATTTGTACTCAAAAAGTTGGAAAGCTTGGTTCAATTTCATCAAAAAGAGGAGGTTTTTAAAGGTTTCGTAGCTTGGATCGAACAACACCGTCGAATCTTGTGCCTAGATTCTAAAAACTACCAGATCAGTAACAATTACAGTTCAACAATAGGAGGTGATCTGCCAAAATGCCAGTTTCCCCATGATCAACGATCCAACCCCGGCTACTAGGTTGAAAGAGTCACGGGGTGAGACAAGGGTGTGACTCGCAAATGATGGTCGTGAACAGTCTGGGTGAATCACTTCCAACACAGCCTTAAACAGAACTAGCCTAACGTCACTCTGGGTAAAGCTCAAGTGTTAGATTAGTCTGATATACCCCTTAGAGGAGAGGCTGCAGTGGGGTTTTAGACATAACTCATAAGTGGTAACTTCACTGGTAGAAAAACATGGCGTCCCTGGGTGAGCTCCGATATTCCTTATATCAGGAATATCAGACTCTCTAGAGTTATACCCTAACCTCAGTCGAGAAGAAGTTCCCCCAAGAAGAAAAAGAACTAGCAGTGCCTGCAAGGTATTGGGGAATGTTGAAAGATTTGGCTCAAGGACAAGCAATCAAAGTTGTCACACAAAGCCAAGTGTACAAATATCTCAGAAAGGGAACATTGGAGAGTACCAAAGCCACAAACACACGGTGGGGAAGATGGGAAGACATCCTTCTGGATCCCGATTTGGAGATAGGACCTGCACAATCGGCTGACAAAAAGGCGATGAAAATGACACCTATAGAACGAAAACCAAATGAATGGACCCTCTACACAGACAGATCCAAAAAGGGATTCGATCAGGTGGCGCATTGGGGATTTATCCTGATATAACACAGAAACGGGTGCTGCCATAGGAGAGGGAGAGTTCCAGGAAGTGTCCAAACCAGGGAAGAAACGGCGGTACTGGAAGGATAGCTTGAACTGACAAACAGAAAAATAAAGACAGCAAGAATCGTAACCGACAGCTATTATTGCACACAAGCCCTGAAAGAGGATTTATGGGAAGAGAATGGATTTGAGAGTGCAAAGGGAAAAGTGGTGGCTCATCATGACTTGTGAAAGAAAATAGCTGAGCTAAGGCTAAACCTACAGCACCAAATAAATAGAGCACCAAAGATTCCACACCAGAGAAGGAAAGCACTGGCAGGAAAATGATGAAGTGGATCAATATGTTCAGCAAAGAAAGATCGTTTTTGTCGGGATCGAGAAGTGGGACAGCACCTCCCAGGGTAGGAGGGTCCCAGAAGAGTACATGGTTCAGGTGGTACAGAGTGTGCATGAGGCCCTAGGACATGCAGGAATATTGCCTACATGTAAGGAGTTGGAAAATCAGGAGCTCTGGATTCCCTTGAAACAAGTCCGCAAGGTGCTACAGGACTGTGAAGTATGTGGTCAATACAACGCAGGACGGTGAGGACACCGAGTGGATGGGCAGACTGTTAAGAGTACCACACTATGGGGGTTTTGTGTGCATGGACGTTGCCGGACCTATGGCAGTCACTGGAAAGAAGGGAGAAAAATACCTTCTAGTGCTAGTAGACTCAATGTCAGGGTAAGTAATAGTGAAACCAGCACGGAAGGCTAATGGGAACAGCGTGGTCAGCATGCTGGAGCAAGTTTGTGGGTCGTTAGGTGTGCCAAAATAACTACTAACCGATAATGGAACACATTTCCGCAATGCACAAGTTGATCACTGGTGCCGGACATTTGGGGTGATGCATGTTTACTCACCACCCTACACACCACAAGCCAATGGAGTTGCCGAAAGAACCATAGGTCTGGTCAAAAATTGGATAGCTAAAAATCCTAACACCAAAGAATGGAGTACTAAGACTGTGGAGATAGGGCAAGCGTTGAATGACAGGCGTCGAGCTAATAAGCCCTCCCCTGCAGAGGAACTAACCAACGACAGTTCACCACCCAGGAGAGTGGGTAGGACTCTAAGGATAAAGAGGAACAGCCAGAGCTTGACGTCTCGTTCAAGGTGGGACAGAAGGTGTGGATTAAGGCACAGGATCACACATCAACTGCAGTAGTAAAGTCTAAATACGGCACCACTGACAGAGTAAAAAAAGATATTAAATAAGAATACAGTTGAGCTTGAAAAGAAAGGGATCCAAGGAGTAGAGCAACTGAAACCAATTCCTAGCTGAGTTGAAACCAGAAACCGGAGTATGGCCAATAAACCAAGCACCATGCTCCCCTACATCAGAATGGCCACTGTATATGGGGGAGTTGTATTATGAAGAACGACTTCAGGGCTTTGGGCAGGTAGAGCACTGAAGACATGGAATATGCTAAAAAAGGATACATGTCAACAGAAAATGAAGCCATCAAGTGGAGCAAATTACAGAACAACTGTGTAATTTGCTTGAAGCCCAGCGGCCTTCCGCTTCATTGGGAAGGCCCAGGGAGGAAGAAACCTCTTAAAGCTACAGCTGACAAGCTGGTTGTCCGAGATATGGAAGTAAAGTCCGTGAAAGTGATGGACGCTTTCATCTGCGGTGAATGTAGAATTGCTATTCTACCATGGATGACCATCATCACGCAGTGGGAATTATATGGACCAGGCCCGAAGGAATGTACTTGTGAATGGGATGGAACTGCCATCAAATATTGTGAAGACTGTTCGATCCAAATGCAAGATGGACAGCTACTCCACTCAGAAAGAGCTGAGGGTTGGCAAATAAGAAGGTATTATGATCCATTAAAATCCTTCAAAACCGTGAAAGACAGAATGTGCTGAAACCCTCAAGGCTTGCTAGAACAGTCAATGCAGCAGTCTTGGCCTTATAGCCCCTCTATGGGGAAAGCAAGAGATACGCCCCTCGGCACTAATCAGTACCCACTGGTTTTCCGGGTTGTTTCGAGACCCAAGGGAAACAAACAACACAGGAGATCAACAGCTGCCTGATAAGGTAAAAGACAAAGCCCAGAGAGGTGGTTGGGAAGGTCCCTGGGAGTTGGTGACATGGGCCCAGCTTATAGCTGAGGTAATATTAAACCAAGATCTTCCATTGATAGACCTGCCTGACGTTCGTCGTGAAGGAGGAACTAGACACTTAAATCTGTATTATTATACAACTAGCTTAGACGCATGGGCTGTACAAGGAGCGAGGGCAAAGCAGAAATCAGCTGAATACTTAGTGACATTGTAGGCCTAGGAGTGACACGGGGCGCTGCAGATTCCCAGAACTGCTGCCCAGCGTGTAGACACTCCCATACGGCCTGGCTCCACCCAGAGAGTTAGAGTTTCCGTGCAGATGATCGTGGTACCATATAGGGGAGTATACTCAGTTGGAACAACACTCAGCCCGATCAAGGAAAGTAGAGATGATGAAGAAACGTCCCAAACAAGTAAATCAGAGAAAAGACGAAGTGTACTGAACACCACGGCTTGCAAGACGTCTCAGAAGAAATGGATGCAGAAGGACAAGAAAGCGGAAAAATAATACCAAAACGAAGGGGCGCTAGAACAATCAATGGATCTCGCAGAAAAAAGAGCAGGAAAAAAGGTACTAAAACGGTGGATCAAATTATACAATGCCCTTAATGGCTTTGGGGGGAAAGAGACAATGTAAAGCTAGTTGATTGGATCGAGACGAAAGCGAAGTGGGGAATGATTCAAGTTCCCCAGGGGGAGGGTCACCGAAACACACCGGGACTAATCCACACAGAAATATGGAACCTGATGATTCAACTGCATAGGGCTGGACCTTACAGGCCTGCCCTGGTCGTGGGGAGAAAACTGGTTGAATTGGATTGGCCCATAAATGATTATTCGATGCTCTGGCACAGCATAGAAAATTACTACAATTCGTTAGTGAACTATGATCGACCAAAGGATCTCACAGAGGCATATTACGAATATGACCATCCAAATGACTCCCAACTCGACTATCTGGGGGAACCACGGAACCCCTGCCCAATGGGAACACCATGGATTTTTAATGTTGTCCACTGGGAGGTAGCTGGGAAAAGAATGAAGCTCAAGTGGGGCCCTAATTACCTGGGGATCTACCAGGCACCATTCTGTGAAATCTCCGTAGGAGAAATAGCGATTTGGACAACCAGCCCAGCCATGCAGAGTGAGACCTACACGAGAGAATGTAACCCAAACCGGGTTGTCATTGAAAACTCAAGCCTCCCGTTGCAAATGTTGCATGACAGGGTTGTAACTCTATACGGCGACTGCCACGCTCCACATGTCAGAATGAGTAATAGAGTGAAAGTTTCATATAGGGGGCACCCATTGGTGGTCCAAGTAGCTGTGCTGAAAGAATAAAGCCAAGCATATCACCAATATACGGAGAATATATTCGAAGTGGAGTTCCGTACCACCATAGAACACCAAGAGCAACAAAGCATGGAACACCAGGAGCAACAAAGCTAAACAGACGAACCCTGCTTGGACTGCCAGTGTAGAATGCTACAGGGCCCTCAGCTTGAACCTGAATATTGGAGTGTGCTCCAATGGAAGTGGGTGTGAAGAGGAATGGATCAAAGCCTGCCACATCCCTCACCTCTCTGTATGGACCTCCTTAAAGGACGGGTGACTAGAGAGCAAAGCCACTTCCCAGAAAAGAATCAAGAGCCCAGCACCTCCTCGACACGTGGACTTCTGTACCCATCTGTACCTTCATGGCATCCCTATTGCCCCGCCGGGATGGCACTCCTGTTAAGGGAGTAACAAGGAGAAAGCAAACTAACGAGGTCCGAAAGAACAAATCAATTGGACAAAAAACAGTATCAACCCGCAAATGGGTTATCCAGAAAGAAGACATAGTGGAATCTGAAAAAATAAATGACAATTGTGAGAGTGTATTGCTCCAACGAAACGGAGTTGGCCCAATCATCCCAGCACTGCTAAGATTCGGAGAGCCAATGCTGCTGGACGAACCAGAACATGATTTTTCTATGTGGAAATACTACACGAAAAGCTATTTTTATACAAACATAACATATTATAGAAAACCTCGCTTAGAGGAACCCCAGAATGAACAACTCCTATGCCCGGCGAAGCTCCCCTCTTATGGAACTATAACATATCCCTGTCCACCGACCTCCCCATGGATATTTAATGTGGTCTACATAATGATGGCCGGAAAAAGGATCAAGATCAAATGGGGACCAAACTACCATGAATCGTATCAGAGTCAGTTCTGCGAAATCTCGGTGGGAGAAATGGTGATCTGGACTACAAGCCCACTTATGGGAAAATCCATCCAAAAGAAAGTAAGTACACCGGAGCGGTATATATCTTTGTAATAGAAAATCAACACCTTCCCTTGTGAGTGGTAGAAGATTGAGTGATAACACCATGGTACCGTTGGACAAACTCACGAGCTCGCATGGGCTACAGTGTACAAGTGTTGTATAAAAACCAACCCTTAATAACCCAAGTAGAAACATTAGCAGAATTTGGCCCTAGTCAGGATGCAGCACGTGACCAGTTGAGGGATATCACACAGCAAGAAATGTTAAACGGGGTACCATATCGCAAGTGGTCACAACTGCTGTATGGCCCCCAGCCTGAACCTGAGGAGTGGGTGGTAACTCAGTGTGTAGTAGAACATATGGATGAGATATATTCATACGATTAAAACGGATTCTTTCATTTTTCTGGACTGTATAATGTACGTGCATTGAATGTAATAAAATGTGGACGTGAGACGTTAATTACCTTTGACTCACCACGACAGTGGGTCATTTATTAACAGAATCAAGTTTAACACATCACACATTTACATTAATTGGCAAGAATTGAGAATAACGACATAATTAATCAGCTTTACAACCAGGAAAACCATACGGCCATGATTTTCCGTTGCTTCACCACAAACATTTCTGAAAACATCTGGATTAATTTGCTAGCAGATAGGAGAGTT
>NC_056498.1:91616271-91628474 GCF_014905685.2 Nematolebias whitei
ATATTAACCTGATTTCTTCTTTGAATGAGGATTAAGAATCATTATTATCGTTTCACAGTTAATAAAAATGATTAGTTCACTTCAACATTTAAAAATGGTTTGAACTAACACAATTTGATTATCAAAACATTTGTAAAATAGTAATGATCATAGAGAATTGTCCTTTTTTACTTGATTAATTCAAGAAAGAAAGTCTCAGGATGGGTCAACCTGTATTTCTGGATGCAAATCAATGAAATGACAAGTTATGTCCCATATGGTCCTTAGGTCAAGGTTTTGACTTTCAGGCCTAGTTCACTACAAGTGGAAATGGGTGGGGAGGGGGTTGCAGCCTGGGTTGCCACACCCCTCACCGCTCTACTTAGAACTCCTTAAAGGACGAGTAACTAGAACCTGCAGGCACTCTGAAAGAAAACCTGAAGCTAAGACCTCCAAGAAATCATTAAAACATGAAACCACTAAGAACCACGGACCCAGATAGTGATGATTCAGATGAGTTTGATGATCTAGCGACCCCTGACCGACCTAAGGAATGCCCAAGGATTACGATTTTGGATAAAGCGGCTTGTCTACAAACCCTGCTGCTTGTTGTCTTGTAGTGTTCATAGGCTTTGTAATGTTGTTGGCTATTTTATACCAGGCAGGAATCAGACCATGGAGCCTGACACACGTAAAGGTTTCCCATGGAAGATACAAGTATGCTAACATGACCTGCTGGGACATCACATCAAGAAATGTCTTCATACCATGGAATCACAACGACTCTCTCCGGAACCAGACAGTAGCATGGAATTGAGTACAAAGGGCAGGCTACGACGCTTGGGTACAGAAATTGAACGAAACACCTGAGTGGCTGATAGCCATTGAGGCCGAAAATTTGACCGGACATGAAAGGACCATATCCAACCTGTTGTTGCTGCCAGACGGAGTGGTGACCTGGATTGCGCTCTTAAAGCAGCATGTTAGGAGACAGACAAGGTGAAACTGGATCCATCCAGACAGAGAACAGCCAGAGTGGCACTGTGATTGGGGCTGTTGACCTCTGTTGGGGTTGAGTCATCAGGGCTACTGGGAAGCTGAGATGATTTATCCTGCCCAACCAAAAAATGACAGCTGCCAAACAATACTCTCTCGTTGGGAGTTTTGGGGTAACATTCACTTAGAGTGCGATAAAATCCCACCTAGAAATATTACCAGGCCATTTCGAAATTCAACCAGTCTGAGAACCATTCACACGATGAGGCATAAAAAGGTGTTTAGATCTAATGCCACACTAATATGACCCCACACTCGACCCCGGAAAGTACCAGACAAACTGTCCAATCACACCAAGGAGGTAGTAAAGGCCATGAGCGAACATTGTCAGGCACGCAAATTGAAAGAACTCCCCATTTGCTACTAGAACTTGTATGGTGAGTGCAAGTCTCAGACTTATTTGCTAGTAACTCCTGTTATGAATCAACGGTACTATTATTGGAGCTGGGCAGCTATATTCCATCCTGTTAATGCCTAGCACGAAGATTGGCTGAATATGACCTTACCTTGGGTCTGGGTGGTCCCAAACCTGCCCCACTTTGAAGGTGAATTTGCGGAGGGGCACGCTAGGACATACCTAGGCCTTCAAGGACCCTATTTTTCTGATATGTACGTGCAGAGGCTACCAAAACCAAACAAGCTCCTTAATGCTCCAAAAGGAGATTTTGACAAAATAGATAGATGTGTAGCTGAACGTATTTTCAATAGTCTTAACAACCCAGTGTGGGAAAGTAGTGGTGCGTCACCTAGATGCTGGCTGTGGGAAACAGAAGTAGCAGTCATGTCAACTTGGCATTATGATTGCACAGAATTACTGGTAGCAGGAATTATCAAAGTCCAACTCCAGGCCTGGCATTAGTATCATAGTAGAGACAAGTCACGCACTTGGTGGGGTTTTCAGGAAGAAGAAATAAGAGAGTGGGTAGCACCTTGTTTACACCACTCGTCTAATTATTGGATCAGATGCCAATTTTTAGCAACCGTGTACTCCAAAGAACAAGACATTTGGTCTAGTGCCTCGTACCGCCCAGACAGGTATGTTAGTCCGAGACCATGGCACATGAGTTGTAATAACAAAATCACAGAATGTACGATAAGCCTGGCCCGAAGACCCTGTAGCGAGATTCCTGGATGGGAGAGCTATTGTCAGAGTTACTATGGTGCAGAATACTCCACCCATTCAGCTGAAGTCATGTGGAAAAAGTATGGCAACCTATGGAGATGGTCCATACCAGATGACACTACTTGCACACAAGTCATTTTAAGACACAAGTTAAAAACCAGGAAAAGTCTCCAAGGAGCAATCATCCCCTTCGTCTCAGACTCCATCATCGCCCTAGCTGAAGGACATGCCGAAAGACGCTGCCTGTGCCTCGGTGATGAGGTGCGGGGCTACGAATGGGTAGGCCCAAACAAGATTTATTCTAATTTCACTGTCTATATCCAGAGGAAACCTGGAAAAAATGTGGCAAAGGAGAGAATGAGCATAGTTATGCATGGTATGAAATTGTGAGTTACACCGTGGGCCGCAAGGTGAAAGAGGCAGTCCATGAAGTTGGGGAAGTGATCAAAGAAGGAGGAAAGACAGTTGAAGGATAGATGGTTGATCTATTCCTTCAGATCTGGCCTTATTTTGTAAGCCTGGTTGGAGTAGTGGTCGTAGCCTTATTAGGACGTGTGCAAGAATACAAGAATGCCTTAGAGGTATGTGCCACCATTGGGGGAGGAACTACAAGCCACTCCCACCTGAACCGGGCGTTGGCCCAGCATGACATGACAAGTGTAAGGAAGTGGACTCACATCTGCCCCGGAGCAGCAGCAAGCAAGACCTAAGACTTGGATACCATGATGTCTAACTCCAGAAGCCTAACAGCAGCCTCTACTTTGCCAGAAGTGAGTACAATGCTATGAACACCTTTCACCACAACAAATAGCTCACCCACTATGCCACACTGTCCAACGCACTACAAAGGGGGACAAGTACAATATTATCTACTGCTATTCGCATGGATGTGTTATTGCCACACTGGAGAATGGGACGACAGCTGATGGGTGCGTTACTTTACTGCTATCCAAAGTTATGCAAAGCTAATTTTTTCACACGCGTTACTTAAAGAGCTGAGTTGCTGCCAACCCTGTTTGTCACTTACTTACTGGGACGAGTCAAACCAACCTGTTGACATATTGTTGTATTCACGGTGTGGACGATTGTGGAGTCCGTGGTGTTGACCCTTGAGTGCGTGGCAAAGAACCAACTTTCACCAGTGCCCTCCCCACACTGTGGGAATGCAGCTGGATGCATAGTGGCCGTGGTAATGGAAGGAGCAATTTCCATCACAGTCCTAGCGCATATGCTGTATCTGACCCTGTCCTTGCAAGTCTGGAGCAGAAGACGTTGGACCCTGAAGCTAGTCACCCTGGTGCTATGGGGTTTGATGTGGAGAGTATGTTCCATCCTGTATTGGACCAGCGTTTGTACATGTAGTGAACTAAGCCTCAGGTCAAAAGCCTTCCTGGGACAGGAACTGTTATTTCATTGATTTGTATCCAGAAATACAAATTAAGCTCATCCAGAGACTTTCTAATTGTATCCTGCACTGATCAATTGAAAGAACACTCTCTTTTTTATTATCATTACTATTTTACAATATCTTGATAATCAAAGTGTGTTTAGTTCAAACCATTTTAAATGTTGAAGTGAACTACTCATTTTAAATCAACTGTGAAACAGTATTAATGATTTTTAATCCTCATTCAAAGTAGAAATCTAGTTAATGTCTGTTACAGAGTAATTATTCATTTTCTTTATCTTCTGTCTGAAATGAGCAAGTTGTGATGTCGGTCAAAAGTCGGAGACAAACGCAAACAAGTTTATTGGAACGAACTCTCATGTTTTTAAAACCTCTCAGACAGAAACAGAGGAGCTGGCACCTGCTTTCTGTCATCTCGCCTAAACATTTCTCTGTTTGTTTCAAAAACATTTCTCTGTCTGTTCCAAAACATCTCACTGTTTTTCTGACTTCTAGTAACCTCTTACGTCACTAAAACCACACCCCTGTTGGCTTTTTCAGCCAATCAGGACTTCCCAAATGAACCGGAAACAGAACTCTTTAAATGTCGACACTTCCTAGTTCCAGGCAGTTCGGAGAGCAGAACCGAACAGAAAAGTTGCTGGAGAGAACAAGAAGTTCCAGACATGATCCGAAGTTCTTCCGAGTCTCGTAAGGATTATGGAATCTTCCACATCTGAGTGGAACCTCTGACGGACTCACAGCTCATGTGAGTCCACCCGTGAGGTGAGCGTGCTGTTGAACGAAGTACTGTCACTACTCCAGATGGTTCTCTGCTATCCTACGGAGACGCTGAAATGGTAACGTTGAAAGAGAACTCTACACCGACGCTGAGATATCTTCTGCCAGGTAAAGAGTCGATTTCCACTACCGAAGTGTACCGAGGTAGAGCTGGGTTCGAATGGAGGGTGCCGTTCTTCGTCGACACATTTTCCCTCACACATCTTTTCTCTCCATTTAAACTCCTTCATTTCCCATCTTTAAAACTCTTCTATCTTGCCAGTAAATCATCCAGATATTTTCATAAATGTCTGTTGTAATTAGTTGCAAGTGAGATATCATGGCCGTATGGTTCACATTGTAAAGCTCATTAATAAAAGCTGTGTTTATTGTAATCAATTTTGCCAAATTATTGTAAATGTGTGATGTGTTTAAATCGTTTGTAAATAAACGACCCACTGTTGTTGGTGAGTCAGAAATTAAAACACGTTTCCGTCCACATTTAATCATTCAAGGCACGAGAGCACTCAGTCCAGAAAAATGAAAGAATCCGTTTAAATTATGGATAATACCACACAGGTATCGTTCATTACAAACTGGTGGCCCGTAACGGGTTCATGAAATGGACTGTGTTATTCGTGTAACAATTGAATTTATCATGTTGGCATATCTGATCTTAACTGAAATTAGCTTAAAAGTGCAGATTTCTGTTCGACTGTGAAACGCAGCGTTTTGCAGCTGTGGGGTTCAGAGAAAATACAGTGATATGTTTTCAGTCTATGGTGTTTTTAGAGCTGAAAGTAACGTCAATGTGTTCATTTAAAGCTGAAATGGTACATCTGTTATGTGACAGAGCTAATAAGCTGTGAGAAATGTTGATTCTGTTTAAACAGACAGGGGGTTCGGCTCAGACCCGGTTCACTCGCTCGGTTCTGATAAGTTCGAACAAGTTGTTTTAAATGGATGAAAGCTGTTTTAAAAAGCTGAGCGCCGTCTCAGAACACAGTTAAGAGTTTGTTCGTCACATTTGGAGCAGTTAAAATCGTACATTTTGAGAAGTTAATGGACGAAAGTTGACCGGAATGTTCAGGCTAATGCTAACAAAGATAGCTGAAATCACGAAGCGTGATTGGTCGAAAACCGCTGTTTGGGTCGCTCTCGTTCGCTGAGAAATTGGTGACGTGTCTGCGTTCACTCCCTCTGATGTCAGTAAAGCCCACCCGGTTGTTCATTGGTTGATTCAATCACGTGACCCCGGAAATGCAGCTCGTTTTCACATAGAAGCTTTCTATGTTGTTTTAAAGTTGGAAAACACTTTCAAATTGGTTTTGACCTCATGATCCATCTCTTAAAAGTCTAATCGCTAAAGCGACCGCTGAATCAAGAGTGAATCCATCTTTAAAATGTTGATTTTGGTCCGTGTGGGCCGATGCTAAGTCTTAAGCTTACGGCTAACGACCGGATGTCACCAAAGCCACAGGAAGTCATCGCGACTCCTACTGGTCGTCACTAACAGTGACAGGTTAAAATAAATAAGGTTACACTGCCACCTCCTGTTGGAAACTCAAAATCACAGTTTCACTTCGTGTTTAGGATATTTTGGTGAAATTAAACGTTTTATTATTCCTGTCAGAAGCATTTTTGAGTTAATAAACGTTCCTCAAGCTGATTTGTACTGTTATCTTACATTTAAAAAGTGATTAAAGTATTTATGCCCAGAGAGGCGTTTACTAGAAAATTTTCATTTAATGATAAATTCTGTTAGGTGCTAAATGAATTTTTCACAACTTTTTAAAGATGACACAGAATAATCACAGAGCTGATCAGTTTACTCATTTGCTGAAAAGGAAATACACGTTTAATTGCTAAAACACTAAATAAGAGTAATTATATCAGAAAAAGGAAACTTTTCTGATTTGTTTTACGACCTAACACACCACATCTTCCTATTTAATTTTTAAATAAAAGATAATGGCAGGGGCAGAGGAAAACATTGACCTTTCAGACTCCCAGTCAGAAGATGACATAATCCAGGGAGCTTTACATATTTTAACAGACCCGATAATTGGTACACCATTAGAAGAGATGGATGAAATTCAGAAAGCTACGGTACTGAAAAGTTTAGCAGAAAATGCCACGGTGGCAGAGAATAAAAAGCTGAGCCTTGAACGGTTAGCAAAAATTTCTCTGCTTCTCAAAGACAAATTGGATCAACAGGTTGAACACAATGACGTGCTGACTAAACAATATGCAGAGAAAATCGGGATGTTTCAGGACCTTGAAGGACGCTTCCTTCAGTTTCAAAATGAACATATCGAGCATACTAAAGAACATCTGGAACAGATGACACGTTTGAAGCAAGACGCACGTGCAGAAATTGATTCACTGAACAAGCAGGTACAGTCACTTTCAGCATCACTTACTGAAGCCAGGAAAGTCGAAGAACAGGTTTCCATGACATACTCTTCGTTAAAAGAGGAGTACGAGGAAACGGTATCACGATTGTACCAGTGCAGAGCTGAGTTAGACGTTCTTAAAACACAACTTTGCCTTGCAGAAAGGGAAAATAGTGTGAGGCGTGGACAGAATGTGGGGACACACTGGGCTCCAGACCCAAATCTCCTTACATCACACACACCTCCACCCTTACCTAAAGTAGCAGGGACAGACTTGATCAGGTCTCCTCTACCAAACAGGCAAGAGAGACCGTTGAGACTTCCTCTTTCAATAGATGAACTTCAAAAACTCTCAAAATATGTACAACGCTTTGTACCTGGCCCAATGGGTTCAACTGGTACAAAAGCGTATCTAAATGACCTTGATTTCAGACTGAGTGGTTATCCTAATGCTACGGTTGAAGATAAAATCAGTCTGATAAGGCTCACTTATCAGCCTTTCTTATCACTCACAGAACAAGAAGTTCCAGACATGATCCGAAGTTCTTCCGAGTCTCGTGGGGATTATGGAATCTTCCACATCTGAGTGGAACCTCTGACGGACTCACAGCTCATGTGAGTCCACCCGTGAGGTGAGCGTGCTGTTGAACGAAGTACCGTCACTACTCCGGACGGTTCTCTGCTATCCTACGGAGACGCTGAAATGGTAACGTTGAAAGAGAACTCTACACCGACGCTGAGATATCTTCTGCCAGGTAAAGAGTCGATTTCCACTACCGAAGTCTAACAAGGTAGAGCTGGGTTCGAATGGAGGGTGCCGTTCTTCGTCAACACATTTTCCCTCACACATCTTTTCTCTCCATTTAAACTCCTTCATTTCCCATCTTTAAAACTCTTCTATCTTGCCAGTAAATCATCCAGATATTTTCATAAATGTCTGTTGTAATTAGTTGCAAGTGAGATATCATGGCCGTATGGTCTCATTGTAAAGCTCATTAATTAAGCTGTGTTTATTGTAATCAATTTTGCCAAATTATTGTAAATGTGTGATGTGTTTAAATCGTTTGTAAATAAACGACCCACTGTTGTTGGTGAGTCAGAAATTAAAACACGTTTCCGTCCACATTTAATCATTCAAGGCACGAGAGCACTCAGTCCAGAAAAATGAAAGAATCCGTTTAAATTATGGATAATACCACACAGGTATCGTTCATTACATACAGCAGTATCAATTATTGTCTAGATGATGACTTATGCTGCCATTTTCAAAGGTAGTATTGAAACAGCTCCTGCTGCATCGGGAACAAATGAACAGTCAACTCCAATCCGATCCCCTTGGCTCAGATCATTTGCCATTCGAAGAAACCAACCCGGAAGAATAACCAACATTGCTTAAACCCCTTCCTGCTAAAAGCTTAATTATATTACTATATTACTTTTTTCTGTCACTTTTGTTTTCCTCTGTCTTGCAGAGTAATCCATCAGAGAACAGTGACTTAGTTGATCTCTAGTTGATCATCTTACAACTTCAATGCAAACTTCACTTGATAAAATTGCTCCACTGAAAAAGAAAGTAATCAATCAGAGGAAACTGGCTCCTTGGTTCAATTCTGAGTTACGTACTTTAAAGAAGGCATCTAGAAACTAGGAGAGAAAATGGCACTCTACTAATGTTGAAGAATTTTATTTAACTTGGAAACATAGTCTGCTAACATATAAAAAAGCTCTCCGTAACGCTAGAACTTTATGTTACTCATCTTCAATAGAGAAGAATAAAAATAACCCTAGGTGTCTGTTTAGTACTATTGCTAGACTAATTAAAAGTCCCATTTCTGTTGAACCATGTATCCCTACAACTATAAGTAGTGATGACTTCATGAGATTCTTTATAAATAAAATTATTTCAATTAGAGAGCAAATTCAAACCATCCTTCCTTCTACTATCTCTAGTCCCCTGTCAAATGAGGCAACTTTAAAAATTTCACTAGAGCCCGATTTATGTTTGGACAGTTTTTGTCCTGTTGAGCTCTCTGAATTGTCAAAAATAATAACCTCATCCAAACCATCCATATGGCTGCTAGATCCCATCCCAACCATACTGTTTAAAGAGGTATTTCCCCTAATTAATGTCCACATTTTGGATCTACTTAATTTGTCTTTAATGAATGGTTATGTACCACAGAGCTTTAAGGTTGCTGTAATTAAACCTTTACTTAAGAAGTCTGATCTTGATTCAGAAATTCTGGCCAACTATAGACCTATATCTAATCTAACTTTCATCTCAAAAATTCAAGAGAAAATAGTTGCAGGTCAGTTGCGTGAACATCTACAAAGAAATAATCTGTTTGAAGAGTTTCAGTCAGGGTTTAGAGCTTATCATAGCACAGAAACAGCACTAGTAAAAGCCAATAATGATATTCTCATGGCCTAAGACAATGGACTTGTGTCTATACTGGTCCTGTTAAACCTCAGTGCTGCATTTGATACAGTTGATCACAATATTTTACTATAGAGGCTTGAATATGATATTGGGATTACAAGAACAGCTCTAAAATGGTTTAAATCATATCTATCTGATAGATTCCAGTTTGTAAATGTAAATAATAAATCTTCTTCATTCACCAAAGTTAGTCATGAAGTTCCTCAGGGCTCAGTGCTTGGGCCAATACTCTTTACTTTATATATGCTTCCATTAGGTAAAGTTATTAAACAGCATGGGATAAATTTCCAATGTTATGATGATGACACACAATTATATTTGTCCATTAAACCCAATGAATCCAATCAGCTACTTAGACTACAAACATGTCTTAAAGACATAAAAACCTGGATGACCCTTAATTTTCTCCTGTTGAACACAGACAAAACTGAGGTTTTAGTTTGTGGACACGAGCATCTTAGGAATGAATTTTTCAGTCTTTTTCACTCCTGAGATGGCATTAATCTGTCCTCCAGCTCTAATGTTAAAAATCTCGGTGTTATTTTTGATCAGGGCATGTCTTTTATCCCCCACATTAAAAATGTTACTAGAACCACCTTCTTCCACCTGCGTAATATCACTAAAATTAGAAACATCTTATCTAAAAATTATGCAGGAAAACTGGTCCATGCATTTGTCACATCTAGACTGGGCTATTGCAATGGTTTATTATCTGGGTGTCCAAATACTTTTTTAAAACGTCTTCAGTTGATCCAAAATGCTGCTGCCAGAGTCTTAACTGGAGTTAGTAGGAGAGATCATATTTCTCCAGTTTTAGCTTCTCTCCATTGGGCGGCTGTGGCTGAGTGGTTAGAGCAGTCGTCCTCCATTGGGACACTAAACAAATTGTGAATAAAAACTGAATGCAATGATGTGGAGGTGCCAACATCTAATATTTTATTCAGAATCAGAGTCAGAGTCAGAGTCAGAGTTTCTTTTTTGTCATTCACACCTCATGTGGTACATGTGGTGGAGCGAAATTATGTACACAGGGTCCCAGTTACATCCAACAATAAAATGTATAAGAAAAACAGTAATAACATCTAAGATATGAACTAAGAATAACATCAACTAAATATACACTAAGCACTCATAACATTAAACATTGAACATCAGCACAAACATGAACATGAGTCTGTGAGCAGATGTGCACGCATGAAACAGCATCAACATTGAAACAGATCAGCAGCAACATGAAACAGATCAGCAGCAACATGATATGGTTTTTTGCAGTGATTATTCTAGTTAGAGATTCATGAGTCTAACAGCCTCAGGGTAGAAGCTGTTCCTCAGTCTAGTGGTTCTAAACTTAATGCTCCTTAACCTCCTTCCTGAGGGGAGTGGGGCAAAAAGTGTGTGTGCTGGGTGAGTGGGGTCCTTCATGATGCAGGTGGCCCTCTTCCTGCATCTGGAGGTGTAGATGTCTGTGATGGTGGGGAGGCTGATTCCGACAGATTTCTGTGCAGCCTTCACCACTCTCTGCAAAGCTTTTCTTTCTGCAGCTGTGCAGCCTCCATGCCACACATTGATGCTCAAGCACAGGATGCTCTCCACTGCACACCTGTAGAAGGAGGTGAGGACTGAGCTTCCCAGACCAGCTCGCCTCAGCCGTCTGAGGAAGTAGAGTCTCTGATGAGCTTTCTTGATCAGGCTGGTGGTGTTGTTGCTCCAGCTGAGGTTGTCATTCATGTGTACACCCAAGTACTTGTAGCTGGAGACCACTTCCACCGCAGATCCTCTTATTTTCAGGGGGGTGTAGATGTTTTTGTTCCTTCTGAAGTCCACAATCATCTCCTTTGTCTTCTTCACATTGATGTGAAGGTTATTCTCTTTGCACCAGCTCTCCAGGTGTTCCACCTCCTGCCTGTAGCTGGACTCATCATTGTTTGTGATGCATCCCACCACCGCTGTATCATCTGCAAACTTTACAATGTGACAGCCTGGATGGGTAGCTGCACAATCATACGTGAGCAGAGTAAACAAGAGGGGGCTCAACACACATCCCTGAGGAGAGCCAGTGCTGAGGGTTATGGTGGAGGAGGAGAGGTTGTGGATCTTCACTAACTGTGGTCTGTTTGTTAAAAAGTCTAGTACCCAGTTGCAAATGGAGGGGCTTAGTCCTAGTGTGGATAGTTTGTCCATCAGGGTTTGGGGGATCATGGTGTTGAAGGCAGATGTGAAGTCCACAAAGAGCATACGGACGTAAGAGTTTTTCTGCTCCAGGTGGTTGAGCGCAGTGTGGACCACAGAGGAGATGGCATCCTCTGTTGATCGGTTCTCATGGTATGCATACTGATGAGGGTCCTCGTTGATGTTGATGGTTGTTTTGATGCGAGTCATGACCAGTTTTTCAAAGCATTTAGCGACTATCGGGGTGAGGGCCACTGGCCGATAGTCATTCAGACCAGTCACTGTAGAGCTTTTTGGGACTGGGATGATGGTGACAGTCTTCAGGCAGGTGGGAACTGTCTCCAGGGTAAGTGAGGTGTTAAAGATGTCTGCCAGCACCTCACAGAGCAGAGAGAATAGAACACAAATCACAGATCAAAAGTTTAAACTGAGAGAATGTATAATTTTAAGGGAAAAATCTGTTGTTTCCAAATTTCATGGCGTCAACAAATCCCAAAAAAGTTGGGACAAGTCCATTTTTACCACTGTGTGGCATGCCCCCTTCTTCTTAAAACACTCAACAGACGTCTGGGGACAGAGGAGACCAGTTTCTCAAGTTTAGAAATAGGAATTCTCTCCCATTTATGTCTAATACAGGCCTCTAACTGTTCAATCTTCTTGGGCCTTCTTTGTCGCACCTTCCTCTTTATGATGCGTCAAATGTTCTCTATAGGCGAAAGATCTGGACTGCAGGCTGGCCATTTCAGAACCCGGATTCTTCTCCTACGTAGCCATGATGTTGTGATTGCTGCAGAATGTGGTCTGGCATTACCGTGTAAAAAAAAAAAAAAAAATATATATATATATATATGCATATATATATATATATATATA
>NC_056498.1:91628574-91633640 GCF_014905685.2 Nematolebias whitei
ATCCTGAGTCCTCGCCTGCTTGCCTGCACAACTGGGTTCACCAGCACCATTTTGACAAAAACAGGTTGAGCAGAGTAAGTAAAGACAGCAGCAAAGTGAAAAAATTTATTCAATTTGTCCTCCAGCAGTCTAAGCCTATAGCAGCATAACTAAGGGACAGCTCAGGAAACCCAAGCTGACCTTAACCATAGGATTTAGCAAAAAGGAGAAACTTAAGCCTAGTCTTAAAACTGGACAATGTGTCAGCCTCACGGACAGAAATTGGAAGTTGGTTCCACAAGAGAGGAGCCTGATAACTGAAAGCTCTGCCTCATGTTCTGTTTTTGGAAACTCTAGGAACCGCGAGCAAACCTGCAGCCTGAGAGTGAAGTGCTTTGTTAGGAAAATATGGAACAATAAGTTCTGTAATATAAGATGGAGACAGGTTGTTGAGAGCTTTGTAGGTTAGAAGTAAGATTTTGAATTCTACTCTGGATTTGACAGGGAGCCAATGGAGAGAAGCTAAAACTGGAGAGATGTGATCTCTCCTACTAACTCCAGTTAAGACTCTGGCAGCAGCATTTTGGATTAACTGTAGTTGTTTTAAAAAAGTATTTGGACACTCGGATAATAAACCATTGCAATAGTACTGGTAAATGGACTGTACTTATATAGCACCTTTCTAAATATCCAAGACCCTCAAAGCACTTTACAACACAACCTGTGCCCTCATTTACCCATTCACACAACACTCCAGGCCCAGAGTGGCCAATCGGGATGGTCTGGAGATGTCCCGGTGGGCCGGTCTTATTTGTGGGCTGCAGGGCCGGCCCTCCCTGTTTTTTTTTTTTTGTTTGTATTTTTTAGAACTTTTTATTAACAACATTTAACACGCTAACATGATACTACTGCTCCTGGGCTGCCCTGCCTCCTCCGCAGGGCTGCCACTCTCGTTTTATTTTTTATTTTTCCCCACAAATCGGCTCCTCTGTGCGACCTGTCAGTCAATCCAGTAGGCGTGTCAGCAAATGACCAGTCGGTAACCTCAATTTGTCCCGAAGGTAAACCCCCCTTACCTGAGGCTGCAGCCTGGACACTTTACAGTCAGAGGGGTTTGTGAAGAATCACCAGAAAAAAATGGTTAAACGGTGTCAGTGGAGAACAGGCAATCCAGACACATGTTACCCTGGGCGTTTAGAGGGTGGGATACAGTTTATTCTTTAAAAAAATTAAACGGAGTTTGGAAAACGTAAAAAGCCGGGGATCAACCCCATCAGCTGATCACAAGTTATAAACAGGAAGTAGTTATCACAGGTTCATCTCTATGAAAGTAACTGCAGGTAAATCCTCCACTTTCTGTCATAATTACATTGTTATGCTTAATGGCTAAATTAAAGGCTAATACTTAATTCAGGTTATGTTTATTTGTCATATGCAGGTTAACACAAGGTTAACAGTACAATAAAATATTCAGGATGAGAAGAACTGATTTCACTCACTAAAACAATGAACAAACAAACAAGAACTACAAAAGCATTCAATAAGGGTACAACATAAAGTACCAAAAAGTGAAAAAGTAAATACAATATTTACAAGGTCCTAAAGAAAAAATAGTAAACAACAACATGGTAGAATATAATGGTGCAAGTATGATGAATTTGTATGAATAAGTATTTCAAGGTAGTAATATAAGCTTAAATTCACATGATATATATTGCACATAACTAACTACACAGGTTGTGTGACAGGTTAGTACACAGGTAGTGAGTAACATTGAGATGAATTATGATGGTAAGGTAGATACATACATGATACAGCCACATAATGCATTAGCAATAAAATATTAGGTATCACAAGCTAATATTAGTCATATTAGTTGTCACAGATGTGGCTTGGTGCAAAGTTATTGCCAGTTGTTCAGTGTTATTTATTGAGAGTTCAGTAATCTGACAGCTTGTGGATAATAACTGTCTTTGAGTCTTTTCGTGCGCAACAGCAGACTCCTGTACAATCTACCTGAGAGTAGTAGATGCAAGAATCCTTGTGCTGGGTGGGTGTGGTCCTTAATGATGCGTGCTTTACACAGACATCGGCTGTGGTAGATGTCCTGGATGGTGTGGAGACTGCTACCATTGATGTCCTCTGCTGTTTACACCACCCTCTGTAGAGCTTTCTGGCTCTAACTGATGCAGTTCATGTACCACCCAGTGATGCAGCCTGTCAGCAGGCTCTCCATACCATACCACACCATACCATACCATACCATACCATACCATACCAATTTATTTATAAAGCACTTTAAACAGTGACAAAGCACACCAAAGTGCTGTACAGGGACAAACAGAACAAGCACATAGCAACAGATTACAATGGTGCACCTATAAAAATTGATGAGGATGCTGGTGTTCATACCAAACTTCTTTAGTCTTCTTAGGAAGTAGAGTCTTTGTCGGGCTTTCTTGACCACAGTGTTTGTATGTAAAGTCCAGGACAGATCCTCAGTAACGTGAACGCCGAAGAACTTGAAGCTGCTGACCTGCTCCACCTCAGTGTTGTTTATGTTGATGGTGGAGTGTTGACCTCCACTCTGTTTCCTGAAGTCCACTATCATCTCCTTTGTTTTGCTGACATTTAGAGAGAGGTTATTTTCAATTCAATTCAGTTTATTTATATAGCACCAATTCACAACAAAGTTGTATCAGGGCACTTTACAGAAACATTCACATACATAAAAAAGTCAATTAGTAAAGATCTCTAAGGAATTTTCCTGACATTAGCTGGTCAGTGATTTCACCTCATCTCTGTAGGCACTCTCGTTGTTGGTGATGAGGACAAAGATTCTTCCTAAAAGTTAGCTTAAGCTATACTACGGTATGTTTCGTAGACTGTGGCTAGGATGCATGAGAGAAGTGGAGCCTGCTCTATTGGAGAGCTGTTAGTCAGGCTACTTCTTGTTGTGTACTCTATTATAGATATTGAATCAATTATTACTTATGTAGGCAAAACTAAATGTTAAACAGCCCATTAAAATTCACCAGAATGCAGAAAATGGCATCTACTTTATTTAAAAATTTCTGGGAGAGGACCCCCAGATACCCCCCCCCCCCCCCCACCACCACCACCACCACCACCACCAGTGTGCCCACCTCCCCCAAATTACATTAAAAAAAGCTTCTGATGCCATTGTTCACCACATTGTTCAAGTCAAGAGCCGTTGTCAGCACTGGGGACTCCCCTAAAGGGCAGATTCTAGAATCGCCCCTTATGTAAGCTTATAATTACATGATTTTAATAATAATAGGTCATGATCTAAAGTGGGCCACTCTGAGTCCCACTCTGGCCCTGCAACACTCTACTAGATCTCCACAAAGCTAATTGAACAAATCATTCTAAAGAGATTAATCAGAGTTTTATCACATTCATACACCGATGGGACACACATCGGAGGCAGTGAGGGGTTCATTGTCTTGCCCAAGGATACTTCGGCATGTGACTACTGGTGGATTTGAACCCCAAATTCTTGCACTGGAGGATGACTGCTCTAACCACTCAGCCACAACCGCCCCAGTCTAGATGTGACAAGATTTAGGCAAGTAGTAAGATGGCGGAGGAGCAGCTGGATGATGGGAGGCCAAGGTAAGAGGTCACAGAAATTCAAGGTAAGGACTCATCTTGGATGCTTAAGGGAGAAAAGAAGTAATCTAGAACATGTGCTCATGAGGCAAGTTAATTTAGTATCTAATGCTCCAGCAGGGAAAGGAACACTTTCACAGCCTCATACCCATGGATCTCATCAAAGGAAATGGTTCACAGCTGCTGCTCATTGGCGCCCCCCAGGACTCAGGAACCTGGAGAGGAAATATGCTGGAAACCTACAGTAATTAAACAAAAATTAAACTACAGTTTACACAGCTGTTAACAACTAAAAGCAAGTTTTGTTCCACTTTTAAAAAAGGAATGTTCCACATTTCAGCTTATTCTGTTTATTTTTTCTTTTATCTCCTTTGGAATTTGGATTTGAATTTTCATTTTTGTTGTTCCTTTATATGTTCTGAGCAACAATTTTACCAGACTAATCAAATTGAAATATTGTATAAATTTTCCTACAAAGCACAACAAAAAATTTCACATCGCTTTTAAATCAGGCGGCTGTGGCTGAGTGGTTAGAGCAGTCGTCCTCCAATGCAAGAGTTGGGGGTTCAAATCCACCAGCTGTCGCATGTCAAAGTGTCCCTAGGCAAGACACTGAACCCCTCGTTGTCTCTGATGTGTCCCATTGGCGTATGAATCTGACCTAAAGCACTGATTAATCTCTTTAGAATGATTTGTCCATTTAGCTTTGTAGAGATGTAGAGTGCTGTATGAATGGGTAAATGAGGCACAGATTGTAGTGTAAAGCGCTTTGAGTATCTCGATAAGATAGAAAGGCGCTATATAAGTGCAGTCCATTTACCATTTACTTACATTAAAGCAATCAGGTCATGCAAAAATGTTCATTTTGAATAAATGCCATATAAAAATGTATTTCAAACTAGTCTGCAACATGTTTTTAAAGTGGCATTGTAACATAGAGCATGCGAGTTGTTTCTGTTTCTACATTCACAGTTTCTTGATTCTTCTCATAGAACTGAAGTTAATTTGAAACAGGAGTGCTTGTCCAAATGTCAATCATGAGAGAAGTGAGCTGCAATCAAAGGAAGGTGTGTTTGCTGCCTCTGGCCCTGGAAACGACCAGGAAAGGTGTTGGTGTCGTCACCGTGGCAACATCAACAACATGATTCAAACACTGATTAAAATGTGCATGGAGATTATGCAACATGTGTGCCGGGGAAGTGTGTGTGTGATGGCACAGATGTTTTTTAGGTTTCTGCAGCTGGTTGAAAACCACTTCAGCCTGCAATGACCACCACTCACTTCTGGCAGTCGTTGTAATGCAGGCGTGTATTTTATTAGCAGATGTAAGTGTGTGCTTTACAACATCCCAGTGGTATAAAAATTATCCTGATTCTTTTGTGTGTGTGTGTGTGTGTGTGTGTGCGCGTGTGTGTGTGTGTGTGTGTGTGTGTGTGTGTGTGTGTGTGTGTGTG
>NC_056498.1:91634647-91653659 GCF_014905685.2 Nematolebias whitei
TATATATATATAAAATAGCACGAATATGAGTCTGTGAGCAGAGTTTTAATGCCTGTAGTGGTTTTGTAATTTTTATTAATAATAATTTCAAAACTTTAAAACTTTACAAAGCTACAAAAATTCATAATAATTTAGATAATCACTGTAAAAA
The DNA here is from genome assembly GCF_014905685.2 of Nematolebias whitei. Classification (NCBI taxonomy): domain Eukaryota; kingdom Metazoa; phylum Chordata; class Actinopteri; order Cyprinodontiformes; family Rivulidae; genus Nematolebias; species Nematolebias whitei. The sequence goes on from NC_056498.1 coordinate 91,634,799, forward strand.
AAATCACATCATGCTGCTGATTTATTTCACGCTGCTGTGTTCATTCGTACTCATCTGCTCACACAGACTCATGTTCGTGCTGCTGTTCGGCATATTGTTTTTGTTCTACTAGTGCTTAGTGTATTTTTAATTATTGTTTTTCTTAGTTCATGTCTTAGATCTTATTACTGTTTTACTTTTGCATTTTATATTATTGTTGGATGTAACTGGGACCCTTTGTACCGTACTAGGGTTGCCAGCTCAGAAACATTATTATCCAAACTATTGAAAAATAAATAAGGGACACCTCATGGCAGGGCAGGCCGACCCCATTACCTTCACCCCTACCAGCATGATGATTCACTTTGACACTGTGGACCACTCTGTTCTTCTGTCTTGCCTCCATGATTTTGTTGGGATTCGTGGTACGGCTCTGAAGTGGTTCACGTCTTATTTATCTGACAGAACCTTCTCTATCTTGCTCAATGGCTCCTCTTCCTCTACAGCCCCTCTTCAGTGTGGGGTGGCCCAGGGTTCCATTTTGGGCCCTCTGCTCTTCTCCTTGTACATGTTGCCACTTGGATCTATTATAAGACACCACAATGTCAACTTTCATTTTTATGCAGACGATTTGCAAATCTATTTACCATTAAGGCCAGGATCCAATAACCCAATGCTTTCTCTCTTTGACTGCATTTCTGCAATCAAACATTGGCTAAACAAGAACTTCCTGTTTTTAAACGACAATAAAACAGAATGGATTTTATTTGGTGACAAAGATGCAACTGGCCTGGGAAATTTGAATATTAACTTCAGTGACTGTGTGAAAAAGCTTGGAGTGACCTTTTGATAAGGCTTTACACTTTGACAAACATCGCCTCTGTTGTCCGGTCTAGATTTTTTTTATTTACACCTTTTAAAAAAGGGCAAACCCTTTTTAAACCATTACGACTTGGAGAAGGCTGTTCATGCTTTTATCAGTTCTAGGCTTGATTATTCTAACGCTCTGTATGTCGGTGAACCTCAGTCATCACTGAGCCGCCTCCAGCATGTTCAAAATGCAGCAGCTTGCCTTTTAACCAATACTCCTAGATGGGACCACATCACACCAGTTTTATTCTCACTACATTGGCTTCCTGTCCATTTTAGAATAGATTTTAAACTTTTATTATTTGTTTTTAAATCTCTGAATGGCCTCGCTCCTCCTTATATAACAGAGTTGTTAAGTTTCCCTGCCCGCTCCAGGTCTCTGAGGTCAGACAGCCAGCTCCTGCTCTCTGTTCCAAGGACAAAATATAAATGCTGGGGTGACCATGCCTTTTCCTTTGCTGCACATTGACTCTGGAATAAGCTCCCACTTGAGCTACATCAGATTACTGAATTTGACCATTTTAAATCAAAGCTTAAGACTTTTTTATTCCAACAGGCTTTTAGTACTTAAATATGTGGTGACATTTCTGGTTTTATTTTTTGTTGTTTCTTTCTTTCTTCTTGTTTTTAACTTGTTGTCATTTTAATTACTGTTTTTGTTAAGCACTTTGGTCACCATCATTGTGGTTGTGTAAAACGGTGTTGGAGAGTTTTGGACTATTGATAATTTGAAACTGTTTTTCTCTCTTTCTTTGGGCAAGAGTCAGGGGAAATTACACAGGGAGCAATGGATGCAGACCACCACCCAAGTCCCAGCTGGGACCTGTGGTCATGGTTCACTTCTGGACCGTGGTGGCAGCTAGTGTTAAAAATCTGTACCCCAGTAATTGTGATCCTCATTCTGTTTTGTCTTTTCTTCTCTTGCATTGTGCCATGTTTGAAGAAGATGATGATAAAGAGTTTTACTGGAGGACTCATTAATCTATACCAGGCTCGTATGAATAACGAACGTGATGACTGATGGATATGCTTCCCTGCACCCAGTGAGACGTCATGACTATGTTAACTCGCCAAGAGAAAATGCAGAGTGATTCCGGTGCTGAAATTATCCTGACATAACTGGTACCGAGATGATGTATCAGCTTTACTTGGCCATGAAACAGACTACGAAAACTTCATCCCCTGATGATTTTATGCTTTGACCCCAAGCTCAATTGCTTTAGCCAAATATTATTTGTTCTATGCTTTCTTTTACATTCATGCAGTTCATGAAGAATTAATGCTCATAAAGAGCTTGTTGTTTTTTGTTTCTACTGTTTTTTATTTTATGAGTTCACACTAATTATGTTTTGATTGGTTTTTGATTTTATGTTTTATTATTTGTGTTGCTTTTTAGGGAATACAGAGTGAGCCTGCAAAGGTCGTTGCTATCCAGGGCCTGGAGCGATGATGGTGTTTTTCCTCCCACTAATTTAACATCTGCCCTGGGGTGGGGGGGGTGGGGGGGGGTCCGCGTCATTCACACTGAATTCCTAGAAAATGCATACTTAATAATAATTATTTAATTATCATGTTTATAATCTCAGTTTAAATGATAAACAGGAAGGAATGTTGGAGAGTTTTGGACTATTGATCATTTGAAACTGTTTTTCTTATCAGTATACTTGTTTCAACAAAGTTTCTGTGTGTAGAAGTGTACTTTGGACATGTATGCTGGACATGCTGAGAGCAGTGCGGTCTGAACGCCCCCAGAGAACACTCTGACCTGAGCTTGCAGTTTCTGTCTTCTAATACTGCAGCATCTGTATTATTTGTTTTTATCTGTTAACCACTCCTACATGCTCCAATAAAAACGGACGCACACAGAAGCAGCTTTAGACTTCGTTCTGGCTTTGGTCGGATGATGTCTCTCTTTGCAAAGAATTTGCGTCTATTATAACTCATCTCTGTTTTCTGTTGTGGTTATTGTTTTCTAATAGGTGCTGGTTTTTAAAACAAGAAAACCCCCTACAAACGCTATAGAAATAAATGAATGAATGACTGAATGAATGAATGAATGAATGAATTCACCCCTCCCTCCGCCTCTTCTTTTCTTGCTCTAAAATGAACCTGCATTTAATTGGAAGCATGTTTTTGAATGATAAAAATATGCATAGAACATTAATTAGTACACAATTTCACAATTTATTTCGAGTGCAAATAGAATTACCAGAGGAAAATATTTCTAAAAATAATATAACTTTCTTAAACATTTTTTTGTTCTGCTTAGCTTAAAACAGTATTAACAGAAAACAATAAGAGCATTTGTGTAATAATGCATTTAGTGTAAACATAAAGTGTGATGAGTATCACCTGCTGCAGCTTTTTCCTCTCCAAGATGGCCACCAATCAGCACACCTGAAGATCGTCATCTTGATGAGGCTCCTGACTACTTAAGGCTGCACCTAGATGTTACTCGTCACCGGAGCATTTGCCACTGATGGTACACTTTGTTTCTGGCCTATGTTTATCTCTCGTGCTTTAAACTAAAAACCTTTTCCTGTGGTTACAGCTTACCTGCCCCGTGGATCCCTTCATGCCTTGGTCTTCCTCTGGTTCTGCGCCTTGGTTCCCGCCGTGCCTTGGTTTCCCTCAACTCCTCTCTCTGTCCCTTGTGCATTGCCATCCAGCCACATGCCTTCTTGCCTTCTCATCTGGAGTCCACCTTGGTTCCCCTTCGACCATCATCTGGACTGTAAGACAGATTCATTGGATTAACATAATCTCCTCATATTATCCAGCCAGAACCCTCTGACCCTCTCCTTCCTTCTCAGGGTCCCAGCTGATCATCCTCTGCACTGTAAAAAATAAACACTGTCAATTTGTATTCCTGAGTCTCGTCTCGTTTTCATGGTCTCGTACTGCTCTGGATTCTTCTAGTTGTAACAGAAATGCTCCAGCCAAACAATTCCCAGAACAAGACCATGGACGAGCAGACTTCTCCTTCCCAGGTGGAGCGCATAAACAAATTGGAAGAGATGCTCCAACGAGTCCTCAATCAGCAGTTAATTTCTCAGAAGAACATGCAGGAGCTCGGAGGTATGGTCTTCTCGATTAATCAAAAACTCACCTCTCCTCCTTCTGCAGTTTCCTCCGCTCCTCCAACATCAAGTTCCCCCAGAACGGAACCTGTCCCTGACACCTCGTCCCAACAGGTGATAAAACCGTCAGAATATTTCTCAGGAGACCCTGGCCACTGCGGGGGATTCCTCCTCCAATGTAAGCTCATATTCAAGGGAGCTCCTCAACTCTACGCTACAAGTTTTTCAAGATCATCTACTTTGTCAGTCAACTCAAGGGCGATGCTCTCAGGTGGGCCAATTCTTATTTACACTCCCACGAGTTAGAATCCATTCCCTTTGATTCATTTCTGAAAGATTTTCGTAGGATTTTCGACCGTCCTTTGTGGGAACCCAATGCCGTAAAGCATCTCCTAGGATTACGTCAAGGCCAACGACCTGTCGCAGAATACGCCCTCGAATTCCACATCCTCGCTGCCCAGATAACTTGGAACGAGTCTGCCTTACAAGGTACCTTTTTTAATTCCCTTTCTGAAATTATCAGACCAGATCACTGCTCGAGACTAACCTGAGGGGTTCGACACGCTTGTGGATTTGGTGGTTGCCATTGACGAGCACTTCCGGGAGCGTCGACGTGAGAAGGACTACAACTCCCATCACTCCTCCACCTGCGGTCCCAGTATGTCATTAGGTGAGTGTCACACGTACAAGCTACCAACTTTCTACTACAAATCCCAGACACCCGACACTTCCGGGTTTAAGAACCCTTGTTCGGTTTCACCATCACAATCCACCTTGTCACCTGATCCCGAGCCCATGCAGGTGAATCACACTCGTCTATCTCCTGAGGAGAGACTGAGATGAATGAATTCTAATTCCTGCATTTATTGTGGTAATCCAGGCCATTTCCTCACTAAATGCCCACTGTGGGGAAACGAAAACGCCCACCAGTAAAACGGGAGATACTGGTGGGTACTTTCGCTCTTTCTCCCCCAGCCCGACTCAAATTATCCACTATCTTGCAGTTTGGTCAAAAATGCCTGCCTGTCTCCGCCTTGATTGATTCTGGCGCAGAGCAGAATTTGATCAGTTCTGATCTGGTAAACAAATATTCTCTCCCTATCCGAGAGATCCCCCAGTGTCCGTCTCCAGTTTTACTGGTGACACTTTAGCTCAGATTCATTTCAAAACCACTGATATCCATCTCATTATTTTTAGTAATCATCATGAAACATCTAGTTTCTTCATGTTCGACTCCTCTAGACCCCAATTGATTCTCGGCTATCCTTGGCTTAGAGAACACAACCCAAACATTGATTGGGAGCTAGGTCGTATGGAGGGCTGGAGTAATAAATGTCTTAAATATTGTCTCCAGTCTGCCATCTCTACTCATTCTAGTCCTGAGCCCCCCAGTGAGGAGATAGATTTTTCCAATGTTCCCTCTGTTTATCAGGATCTCGCTCCTGTCTTTAGTAAAACAAGAGCCTTATCCCTTCCTCCTCACAGACCGTATGATTGCGCCATTGACCTTTTGCAGGGTGCTCCTCTCCCCACTAGTCAGCTCTACAACTTCTCTGGGCCAAAGAGGGAGAGTAGGACAAAATATATTAATGAGTCGCTAGACTCGGGTATTATACGCCCTTCCACTTCTCCTCTGGGGGCAGGGTTTTTCTTTGTCTCCAAGAAAGACAAAACCCTGAGACCCTGTATTGACTATTGTGGTTTAAACAACATCACAGTAAAAAACAAATACCCTTTGCCTCTAATTGACTCCCTGCAGGAGCAGCTCCAGTCTGCTACCATATTTTCCAAGCCTGATCTTAGGAATGCTTATCATTTGGTTCGTATAAGAGAAGGTGACGAGTGGAAGACAGTCTTCAGGACACCACTCGGTCACTTCGAGTATCTAGTTATGTCCTTTGGATTAACCAATGCTCCGGCTGTCTTCCAAGCCCTTGTTAATGACGTACTGAGAGACTTTATTGGGTACTTTGTGTTTGTTTACCTGGACGACATACTCATCTACTCCTCTAACGAGGCTGAACACACCAGACATGTTCGTACTGTTTTCCAACACCTCTACGAGAATAAGCTGTTTGTTAAAGGCGAAAAATGTGAGTTTCATGTGCCCACTGTCTCCTTTTTGGGTTTTATTTTTGAAAAGGGCCATTGCAGAACTGGCCCTGAAAAGACCCGGGCTGTGGTGGATTGGCCAGTTCCTGAGACCAGGAAACAATTGCAACGTTTCCTGGGCTTTGCCAATTTCTACAGCCGTTTTATTAAGGACTATAGCCATGTGGCAGCACCTCTGTCTCAGCTCACCTCTACTGTTAGAGCTTTCAAGTGGAACCCTGAGGCTGACCTCGCCTTTTCTAAGTTTAAAAGACTGTTCTCTTCCACCCCAATCCTCTGTCACCCTGATCCTAGACTACAGTTCATCCTGAAAGTGGACGCCTCCGACACTGGAGTGGGGGTGGTCCTGTCTCAACGGTCACCTGATGATAATAAGGTACACCCATGCACTTTTTTCTGATGTTGTCTTTCACAGGCTGAGAGAAATTATGATGTGGGTAACAGAGAACTACTGGCGGTTAAACTGGCCCTGGAGGAGTGGCATCACTGGCTGGAAAGCACCGAGACACCGTTTCTGATCTGGACCTATCACAAGAACTTGATCTACCTTCGGGACGCTAAACGCCTTACTCCCAGGCAAGCACGTTGGTCATTATTCTTCAACCGCTTTAATTATTCCCTCACTTTCAGGCCCGGATCTAAGAACATCAAACCCGACGCTCTCTCCTGTCAGTTTTCTCCCCCTGATGTTGTTAAACAGGAGGACAGCATTATCCCGGCTTCTTGCATTGTGGGAGCACTCACTTGGCCCATCAAAAAGGAGGTTCGAGAGGCTCACAAGGACGAACCCGACCCTGGTTCTGGTCCACCAGGCACTCTTCATCTATGAGGTCTAAGGTACTGGACTGGCTACACTCAAATAAATTGTCTTGTCACCCTGGCACCTCTCGTATGCTTTCCCTAACTAAGAACCACTTCTGGTGGCCTACTATCTCCTCGAATGTCAAATCCTTCGTCGCAACTTGTTCCATGTTTGCCAGGAACAAGACTGGTAACCAACCTCCTGCTGGCCTTCTTCTTCCCTTACCCACGCCCAGCCGTCCATGGTCCCACATATCGGTGGACTTCATCACGGGTCTACCCCCTTCGGACGGTAACACCACAGTCCTCACTGTCATTGACAGATTCTCCAAGGCAGCACATTTATCCCCCTCCCTAAACTTCCCTCCACCTCCGAGACAGCTCTTACCCTTATCCAACACGTGTTCAGAATCCATGGTATCCCCTCTGATGTGGTCTCAGATCGGAGACCACAATTTATTTCTCATGTTTGGCGTTGTTTTTGCCAGCTTTACTTCAGGGTACTACCCCCAGTCTAATGGCTAGACTGAACAAGCTAACCAGGAGCTCAAGGTCACACTCTGGGGCGTGGTGGAGAGGAACCCATATGCCTGGAGCAAACACCTGGTCTGGGTCGAGTATGCCCATAACTCCCATAAGTCAGCAGCAACAGGTATGTCCCCATTTGAGGTCTCCCTCTGTCATCTGCCCCCCCCCCCCTTGTTACCCAGCCAGGAGAACGACTCCACGGTGCCCTCAGTACAACACCACTTCTGTCGCTGCCGTCGTGTCTGGCGTCAAATCAAGGCTGCCCTGCTACGCACTGTGGCTCAAACAAAGAAGTACGCTGACTGCCATCGATCGTCCGCACCCTCTTACCAGGTAGGCCAAAAAGTTTGGCTTTCCACTCATAATATTTCCTTGATGGACACTCCTAGGAAACTGGCCCCCCACTTTATCGGTCCTTTCCCAGTTCTCAAGATCAGCTTTTTCCTCTCCAAGATGGCCGCCAATCAGCACACCTGAAGATTGTCATCTTGATGAAGCTCCTAACTACTTAAGGCTGCACCTAGATGTTACTCGTCGCTGGAGCATTTGCCACTGATGGTACACTTTGTCTCTGGCCTATGTTTATCTCTCATGCTTTAAACTAAAAACTTTTTCCTGTGGTTACAGCTTACCTGCCTCCGTGGATCCCCTCATGCCTTGGTCTTCATCAGGTTCTGCGCCTTGGTTTCCACCGTGCCTTAGTTCCCCTCAACTCCTCTCTCGATCCCTCATGCCTTGCTTCCCAGCCACACGCCTTCTTGCCTTCTCATCTGGAGTCCACCTTGGTTCCCCTTCGGCCATCATCTGGACTGTAAGACAGATTCACTGGATTAACATCATCTCCTCATATTATTCAGCCAGAACCCTCTGACCCTCTCCTTCCTTCTCAGGGTCCCAGCTGATCATCCTGTGCACTGTAAATAATAAACACTGTCAATTTGTATTCCTGAGTCTTGTCTCGTTTTCATGGTCTTGTACCGCTCTGGGTTCCTTGAGTTGTAAGATAAAGTTTATAGGAAATTTGTAAACAAACACATTGTGCCTCAAAAGCCATGACTTTCCATGTGTAGTAAAAAGATAACTTGTAAACTAAAAAAGGTAATGCTCCATCATGTGGAGTCAACCAATTTCTTCTATATGTATTTGTGTAGAGTTCATGCCGCAGTAAGGAGTGGTTTGTTTTTCAGAGCCTAAGAGTAAAACTCTGAGCAAGACATTTAATAATTTAGATGGACAATGAGCTCATTTCTAATTAGTTCAGAAGAACATTTGTTTCGCACATCAGTCCACTTATTTTTCATAAGAGAAAATCATTTCCACAAATCCAGTGGAAGATGGGATGAGGACAAAGTTAAGTTGACTTCTAACCTACAAAGCTCTCAACAACCTGGCTCCATCTTATATTACAGATCTTATTGTTCCATATTTTCCTAATAGAGCACTTCGCTCTCAGGTTGCAGGTTTACTTGTGGTTCCTAGAGTTTACAAAAACAGAATGGGAGGCAGATCTTTCAGTTATCAGGCTCCTCTCTTGTGGAAACAACTTCCAATCTCTGTCCATGAGGCTGACACATTATCCAGTTTTAAGACTGGGCTTAAGACTTTCCTTTTTGCTAAATCCTATAGTTAGGGTTGGCTTGGGTTTCCTGAGCTGCCCCTTAGTTATGCTGCTATAGGCTTAGACTGCTGGAGGACAAACTGACCACACTTTTTCACTCTGCTGCTGTCTTTACTTACTCTGCTCAACCTGTTTTGCATTTGTAATTATTTTTTCTATCCTTAACATGCGTTTTTTTGTCTTTCAGGTACACCTGGACCTATATCTGGACCTACCATTCTGTGTTCGTTTGTCTCTCCTTCCTATCTTCCCAAACCAGCCGGCCAAAGCAGATGGCCACTTGTCCTGAGCCTGGTTCTGCTGGAGGTTTCTTCATTTTAAAAGGGAGTTTTTCCTTTCCACTGTTGCCATTGTGCTTGCTCAGGATGGGAGACTGCAATGAAGCCAAGATTCAACTTGTCTGCTGCTTCCTTAGATAGAGAACTTTACTAATTGGCTTTTTTATGTATGTGAATGTTCATGTAAAGTGCCTTGAGAAAACTTTGTTGTGATTATATAAATAAACTGAACTGAACTGAATTGAATTGACAAAGAATACAACAGCTGGATGTTGGGGAGGTCAGGTGCCTGAAGAACTTGAATCCATCTGTCCGCTGTTCCCTTGGAATGCCACCTTTCCTTCTCCTGAGCTTCTGTGGTGAGTTGCTGCAATCACACATTCCTCATGAAGCTCATCCATAGACATGCTTAGCCTGCCAAAAGGAGTTAAAAGTTTTATGATCTGAGTTCACGAGTCACATAGGTCATGTACAGTGGTAAATAAATGGGAAAAATATTTGTTTATCTTTAGAATTTTGCATCATATCCTAACTATCTTTTGAAAATTACTTTAATACATCATATATAAACTGTTTAATTTTTTTAAAGATGTGTAGAAGTATGCATATGTTTGTATACTGTAAAATAAGATGGATTATGTATTTATTTGTATATATCAGTTGTAACCATTTGTATACAACTATCATGAAAAAAACATGGTTCATCTTCACCTTGTTTGAGGCAATGGTGTGAAGAGAGAATGGGAGTGGGCTGCTTCCACTTGTCAATTTTTGGATGTCTTCTTCTATTGCATTTGGACACAGGACATCGGTGACCACAGCCTCAGCCTTCGTCCTCCCACATGACATCTTCTTGGCAATGCTGGAGTCATTCAGTGTTTGGAGAGTCAGCTTAAATCAGTTGGCTGAGTTGTAACTTAAATTATGTTTCACAGTCTTTCATTTATTCATTTAGTTTTTCATTTCATTTTAGAGGGCGGCAGTGGCTGAGTGGTTAGAGCAGTCATCCTCCAATGCAAGAGTTGGGGGTTCGAATCCACCAGCAGTCACATGCCGAAGTGTCCCTGGGCAAGACACTGAAACCCTCGTTGCCTCCGATGTGTGTCCCATAGGTTTATGAATGTGATGAAGCACTGATTAGTCTCTTTAGAATGATTTGTTCAATTATTTTTGTAGAGATCTAGTAGAGTGCTGTATGAATGGGTAAATGAGGACACAGATTGTAGTGTAAAGCGCTTTGAGTATCTCGATAAGACAGAAAACGCTATGTAAGTACAGTCCATTTACCAGTTACCTTCAAGGAGTGTGGGAAATTTCAGTATATCCCAGAATATATATATTTTTCATCCATCCATCCATTTTTTTCCGCTTATCCGGGGTTGGGTCGCGGGGGTGGAAGCTTAAGTAGGGAGGCCAAGACTTCCCTCTCCCCAGCCACTTGGGCCAGCTCCTCTGGGGGAATCCCGAGGCAGTCCCAGGTCAGCCGAGAAACTTAGTCCCTCCTAGGGCTGAGTACCGAACCAGGTTCTTTTATGGCACCGACCGAACTTCACCGGTCGGTGTATGTATTGAAACGTCATTCTTCTTTCGGTGTCAAGTTTCGGTATAAGCTGTAACGTGTCACGTGGTTTCAGCATGCAGTCAGGCAAAACACCAGACATATGACGGACCACACCCAGATTACATCCAGAGCTGTATAGAGCTGCCGTACCTAATCTATGTATAATTATGTCTATGGTGCTGGTGACGCCCACAGACGGGTTCACGTGTGCAGCGCGTGTTGTCGAACGGCTTTAACAACACGCGCTGCAGAAAGTTGCTCCGTGTTTTTCTGCGAGGAGAGACGAGTTCATTAGCCCCCCCCCCCTCCTCTCAGCATTAAAGTCAGCCTGTGAGTAGAGCTGATTCATTATCTCCACGACCAGACTCTTCATCAAAGATCTCCGAGGACGTCTCTGTGAGTTTCAGCTGGTGAGTTACGTTTGTTAGCGTAACTGCAGCTTAACACGTACACCGCGGTGAAATAAATTATGATCCATGTAACGCTAACTTTAACATATTAGTGTGTAAATTTATTTTATCTACGTAACTAGCTAAACTCAGAAGCTAACTAAAGATTGACCTTAACATAAATCTAAGCTTGTAAAAATGTGCTCATCCTTAGTCAGCTGCTTAAACAGTTCACTAATGTTCACTGTTTATGTTCATGTTCACCTCACAGGAGGTTCTGACCCAGATGTGAGGACAGACAGAAAAGCGAGGTGGGGGCCACAGGACAGTCAGACTTTGTTGTTAAAAATTTGCTGCCTTTTTCTACAGTGGAGCTGCATGTTGGAGGTAAATTAAACTTTAAAGGATGTTGTTGACCAGTTAAACCTTTATCTCTCAGCCTAGATAATGTTTTTTGATCAATAATAACACAACCATGTTATTGTTGATGTTTTGTTCTCATGTCAGTTAGGGAGATGATCAGAGCCCTAAACCCCAGAGAACCACAGAGAAGATTCAGGCAGAGACAAAGAGGAGCAGACGTCTGCATCATCCCTACCTCATTGAATCCAGTGACATGCTGGTGGAATGTGAGGGACAATATGTCAAACTGACAACCAGGTATCTGTGTGTGCAACAAGCATCATCTATAGCCTCGGAGTGAACATTTTCTACTGCTGGAGACATCATCAGCCAGGAGCAGGCTTGTTTGTGTCCAGAGAAAGCAGACATGTTGATGTTTCTGAAGAAAAACTGTTCATTGAAAAGGTCCTCAGTGTGCAACAGTGAACATTAGACACTGACGTGTCACTGGTTTGTAACTGGTCTTTTGACCTGGAAATTATTTGTTTGTTTTTATGTAAGAAAACTGCTTGGAATAGAAAAGTACCAAAGTTAAAAAATAAAACTCACAATTTGTACTGTAATGTGTAACGTAATTTTATTCTTGTTAGAATTAATAGTAATTACAAAATTGCTACCGAAAAAAGAACCGTCCAGGAACCAACACCGAAGTGAAGGTACCGACACCTGTACCAATTTTTTTAGAAAGGTACCCAGCCCTAGTCCCTCCAGCGTGTCCTGTGTCTTCCTCTGGGTCTCCTCCCGGTGGGACGTGTCTGGAACATCTCACCAGGGAGGCGTCCAAGAGGCATCCTAACCAGATGCCCGAGCCACCTCAACTGGCTCCTCTCGATGTGGAGAAGCAGCAGCTCTACTCTGAGTCCCTCCCAGATGATTGAGCTTCTCACCCTATCTCTAAGAGAGAGCCCAGACACCCTGCGGAGAAAATTCATTTCGGCCGCTTGTATCCGAGATCTCGTTCTTTCGGTCACAACCCAAAGCTCATGACCATAGATGAGGGTGGGAACGTAGATTGATCGGTAAATTGAGAGCTTCACCTTTTGACTCAGCTCTCTCTTCACCACAACAGACCTGTACAGCGCCCGTTTCACAGCAGACGCTGCGCCTATCCGCCTATCGATCTCATGCTCCATTTTTCCCTCATTTGTGAACAAGACCCCAAGATACTTGAACTCTTCCACTTGGGGAGGACCTCCTCCCTGACCCAGAGAGGGCACTCTACCATTTTTCGGTCCAAGACCATGGCCTCGGATTTGGAGAAACTGATCTTCGTCCCCTGCTGTGTCGCACTCGGCTGCAAACCGCTCCAGCGAAAGCAGTAGATCGCAATCTGATGAAGCCAATAGGACCACATCATCTGCAAATAACAGAGAAGCAATCCTAAGGCCACCAAAACGGATCCCCTCAACACTTGGCTGCGCCTAGAAATTCTGTCCATAAAAGTTATGAACAGAATCGGTGACAAAGGGCAACCTTGGCGGAGTCCAACTCACACTGGTGTAGTGAACTTGACCTGATGTCAAATCTGACCAGATGGACAGAAACTGTTATTTCATTGATCTGCATCCAGAAATACAGTTTGACCCATCCTGAGACTTTCTTTCTTGAATTAATCAAGTAGAAATGACAATTCTCTATGATCATTACTATTTTACAAATGTTTTAATAATCAAATTGTGTTAGTTCGAACAATGTTTACAGGTTGAAGAGAACTACTCATTTTTATTTACATAAACAGTAAGTAATGATTTTTATTCCTCATTCAAAGAAGAAATCAGGGTAATATGCATTTCTTGATTTTTCTGTCTTCAATGAACAAGTTTGTAAGTGTGTGTTAAAGTTCAGGTTTCGGTCAACTAAAAAGTTTACTGAAAAGAAATGTCATGTTTAACTTTTACAGAAGATACAGGAGAGTTTGACTCCACGAAGTCTGGTTTTCTCCAATAATCTTTCTGTCTGTTTTAAACAATCTTAATCTCTACCCTTGACTTTTCATAACACCTTACATCACAAACCACACCTCTGTTCTGGTCCATCCACCAATTAGAAAGCTCTCAAATGAACCGGAAGTCGACCCATTTAAATGTGGCAACTTCCCAGTTCAACGCTCTCTGATGCAGCTCATGGAGAAGTGCGATGAAAAAGTTCTCTGATACAGAAGCTTCAGAGTTCTCTCAGGGATGAGATGAGACGAGATGTGACGAGTAGAGTTCTGAAGGAGTTCAGAATTCTACTAATCCAGAATGCAGAGACGATTTTGGGAATTATAACTTCTGTTTGGATAACCTCACACGACTCCTAAAAGTATTTTAGCTGTTCTCAACGGAGACGCTGAAAGAGTCAAAAGAAGGACTTCACGCCGACCTGATCTATCATCAACCAGGTAAAAGTTCTATTTCGACCAAGCGTACCGTGGCCAAGCTGAGATCTGAAGGAGCGTGCCCGTTCTGGTCAAACAGATAAATTCCCTCACACATCTCTCTGTAAGATAAATCTCCATTTTCCATCTTAAACTCTCCTTTCTCCTAAAATCATTACAGATATTTTTAGAAATGTCTGAAGCAAAGTTCTCAATCACCGCCGTGTGATTGATGTCTGCTGTTCTGCTGAAAGTGAGGACAATCGCCGTATTGTGCCCACTTCCTGTGAAACTAGCCATGTTATTGTTTTCATATTTTGCCAAATTAATGTAAATGTTTGATGTTAAACTTTGATTCTGTAAATAAATGACCGCATTCATTTTGATGGGTCAAAGATAAATAACGTCTCTCGTTTACGTTTCTGTTAAACTCAATGCACGTATGTTACACAGTCAGAAAAATGAAGAACCCGTCTTAATGTATGAATATATCCAGTATATGTCATACTACATCTGGTGGCCCGTACGGGGAAATTAATTATGTTGCCAGTTCTGGTATTTTACCAAATTAATATAAACAGTGGCTGTAAAACGCTTTATTCTGTTTATACTACATCTGGTGGCCCGTTATGTGTTCATAAATGACTGTGTATACGTGTAAAGATTGATTTTACGTGTTGGCATGAAGAAAAATAACAGTTTGTCAGCTGTGATTGAACGCAGCGTGCTGGAGCTGCCGCTTGAAGTGGAACGCTGCATGTTGAAGCGTGTTGTGCTGTGATGCTTGAAAGCTCACAGAAATAATGCAGCTAGTGATGTTTTGAAAGCTGAAATAGTGTCATTAAGTGTTTTTAAAGCTGAAATTGTACGCTGTTATGTGTAGCTAAGCTGTTTTCGAGCTGTGGAAACGCTTTATTCTGTTTAAACTGTGTTCCAGACGCTGTTCTGGTCCGGTTCGGTTCTGGTACCGGCTCGGTTCTGAAAAAGTTCGAACGAGTTGTTTTTAAACGGTTTAAAAGACGTTGTGCCACGGAGCGCCGCCTCCACTAAGCTCAGAGAGTTAAACGTTACAATTTTTAACAGAAAAAGTGCATTTTGACAGTTTACAAGACGAAAAGTTGACAAACTTATTTCAGGCTAAATCTAACATGCTAGTTGCTGAAACGCTTTGTGATTGGTTGAATTTGCTGCTGTGGAGCGCTCTGATTCGCTGAGAAGTTGAATGACGTGCCTACGTCATTTCCTCTCACCCCCATGCTGCTCTGTAACTGGTGATTTCAGTCACGTGACCCGGAAATGAAACTCGTTTTCATAGGGAAATAAAATCTGCTTTTTAAAGTTCAAAAACGCTTTAAAAGCTGTATTCTGATGCGTTGTGTTAGTCTTCAAAGTCTAATTGCTAAAATTTTGCCTCGTTTGTGTAAAAAATCCGTTCAGAAATGTTGGTTTTAACCGAGTCTAGCCGATGCTAATTTTTAGCTAACAGCTAACGACCGGACGCCACAGGAAGTTATAGCTCCCCTACTGGACAACACTAACAGTGTCTGAGTTAAAATTAATAAGGTTGTTCTGCCATCTTCTGGAGAAACTTGAGAACACAGGTTTCACTTCGCTTTTTAGGTTATTTTAGTGAAATTGAACGTATTTTCTTTTTTTAAAGGCATTTTTTGAGTTAATAAACGTTCCTCAAAGCTGAATAATCACTGTTATCTTGCATTTTAAAAGTTATTAAGGTATTTATGCAAAGAAGCATTTACCAAAAGACTTTATTCACTGGTAATCCCTTATAAAAGGTACAAAATAAAAGTTAGAAACTTTTTAAAAATAGAAACAGTTACAGATATTCACAGAGTTGGAAAAAGTTTACTCATTTGCTAAAAAGATAGTGCACGTTTAATTGATAAATCACTAAATAAGAGTAAATATATCAGACAAAGAGACTTTTCTGATTTTATTTATTTTGAAAAAACCTAAAACATTAAATTCTCCTATTTAATCTTTAAATAGAGGAAAAATGGCAAGCGAAGAAGAAGAAGAGCATCCTTTAGACTCCCGATCAAATGATGATATCATTTTGGGGGCCTTACATATTTTAACAACTCCACTTATTGGCACGCAAATACAGCAATTACAACAACTCGATGAAATTCAAAGACATGAAGAGCTGAAAAGTCTGGCCGCAGGAACATTAGAGCCAGAGGCTAAAAAGCTTAGCCAGGAACGGTTAGCAAAAATCTCTCTGCTTCTAAAAGCAGAATTGGATGAACGGTCGGAACGCCTTGTCTGGATGTCTGAAAGACATGAGAGGGAGCTCTCAGAAATGCAGGCGTCATTACAAACACAATCTTATGAGAAGATTAGTGAAAAAGACCGCGAATATCAAGCTGCGTGCTCAGACAATGACCAGCTACAAAAAGAGTTGCAGCTCGCAAAAATGGAGCTGGAACAATGCAGAATAGATAAACACAATTTACAACAGCTACATATGCGTTTAGAAAGTGACTATCATACATCCCAGGAACATTTAAGAAAATGTGAGGAGAAACTAAAAGCAGCAACAGATAAAGGTAATGAAGTTGGGCTAGGTGATCTGGAATCCAAACCAGACCCTGAACAGAGTCGGGGTAATACACCAAAACCTCAACGACCTTTTTACTCACCCAGTGCTTTTAGACCCATCCAAACACCTACACAAACGGGCAGAGTAACACACCCACAACCGATCACGCATGTGAGACCATTGATATCTTCTCCTTCAATGGATGATTTGCAAAAAATCTCAAAATATGTACAACGCTTTGTACCTGGACCGATGGGCTCATCTGGAACAAAAGCGTACCTCAGAGATCTGGAGTTCAGATTGAGATCTTATCCTAATGCTACGGTAGAGGATAAGATCAGTCTGATACGGCTCACTTCGGACAGCGAGGTGTTTACCTTCATCGAGCGTCTACCTGATGCAACGAGAAGGGATTACAACCTTCTGTGTGAAGCTTTGATCAAAGAGTACGACTCCTGCACAGGACCAGCTGGATACCCAGCCGCAGAAAAGGTCACGCAGGGTAAAGCTGAACATCCAAAAGTAAATTAAAAAAGAATCTTCCAAGCTTATTTCGGTAACAGAAATGAAACCGGGATGGAGGAAGAAGAAGGGTTTAAATTTGTTTTTAGCAAAAATCTCCACACTGACATACAAACGTCAGTGCAAATGATGGCAAATTTCAGAGAAAAATCCATCAGTGAGATTAAACAGTGCGCTGTGAATGTGTTTGAGGCACGTTCTCATGCCAAGACACCCATAGAAGTGTTTCCTGGTGTAAAGGTTAAACCCCACTCCCTAGAACTAGAAGGAAGGCGTTCATCGACACCCCCTCCTAAAAAAGGCGAGAAAAGGCAGTATTTTCAGACTAACAAACCGCATCATGAAGGTACATGCTGGGACAAAAAGGCTCCTCTTTC
The DNA here is from genome assembly GCF_014905685.2 of Nematolebias whitei. NCBI lineage: Eukaryota > Metazoa > Chordata > Actinopteri > Cyprinodontiformes > Rivulidae > Nematolebias > Nematolebias whitei. The sequence continues at coordinate 91,652,235 of NC_056498.1, forward strand.
AGAGGACGAACGTGATTATCGTAAATGGGACCAGCGGAGGACGCAAAAATATGGGAACCGAGAGGACCCATATTATCAGGGGACGTCCGGAAAGGAACCCCAAAAAGACGTACCTAGCCGCCTCCCACCTCGGACGAAACGTCCCGAGGCGAAAAAATCACAAAAGTTCCAGAAAAAAGGCCCTCCACCTCTGAGCTCGGAAGAGACAGAAAAATTGCGCGAAATGTTAGAAGATTTGAAACACACTGACAAGGGAAGCCGACCAAAAGCACTATGCAGTGAGGTACTCACTATTACATCTCTGGGCGCGAATGACAACACTACAGATGTCGGTGAAACACACCAAGACGTTGCTGTTGTTGCCTCAAACAACCCCTCATCGGATGAAGGGGGGGTAAACACACACACAAACGATGACGAGTCATCGCAAGCTGAACACGCAGAAACAGCTACAGCTGTGCTGACGGTTCAGACAAACCAAGATTACACAAGCACTTCTGAACGCATGAAGAAGCGTCAGAAAAAACCCAAGAGGTTTCTGTGTAACTTTATCAGAAAGGGGGCCGCCAAAAAGGCGTATCTGTCAGTAACACTCGAAGGTGTCCTCACACACGAAGCACTTCTGGACGGTGGGGCAGACATAACAATTATGTCAGCTAAACTGTTCGAGGAGCTGAGGACAGCCGCAGCCGAGAAAAACAGGATAATACCTCTATCTGATTGTGCTATAGAAATGCAGGGTCTCTCAGAGAATAAAACAACCCTGACAGCTATAGCAATGGTTCACATGCAGATTGGCAATATGACACTGTACCACCCGGTACACGTGACTCATGTTGACTCATTCCCATTTTTGGTTGGCCAGGATTTTATAAATCGCTTCAACGCGATTATAGATTATGGTGATCAAACAATGTGGACAACAGTGAGCAAACCACTGCCAATAGATACGCCTCCGGAGTGTGACACAGACTGCCCAACAGCAGGTACCGCGGAAGGCACAAAGGACTCCTCAGCCGAGGACACGAACCCGGTGAGTACTCCTCTGACATCATGTGAAACCAAAGAGACCCACCAAGTGGTCCAAACTCTGACTCAACAAGACAGCCTCCTCTGTGAGCTGGAGCAGTCAGAGTCCACCAAACACTACCTACCACTGGTAGTTAAAGGTGTAGAGATCCAAGGGTCCCACACCAACGATGCTGTTCTGTCTCTGTGGACAGATAAATCAGCAATTAACCGAGCTTTCTACGAAACCTTGGTTCACAAACACGTTGGTCTAGAACTAATTAAAAAAGCTTTCCGCTTTGCATTAGTTCCCAATAGTTCACAGGTAATGACCGCAGAAGGAGTCATTAACCTAAAACTAAACTGGAACCAACGAGAACTGGTTCACCCATTTCTCGTTATCCAAAACTTACCACA
>NC_056498.1:91653759-91654174 GCF_014905685.2 Nematolebias whitei
GGCGTGGAAGCCTGTTGGGCTGCAGCGGGCGGCGTGGAAGCCTGTTGGGCTGCAGCGGGCGGCGTGGAAGCCTGTTGGGCTGCAGCGGGCGGCGTGGAAGCCTGTTGGGCTGCAGCGGGCGGCTTGGAAGCCTGTTGGGCTGCAGCAGGCGGCGTGGGAGCCTGTTGGGCTGCAGCGGACGGCATGGGAGCCTGGGGGGCTGCAGCAGACGGCATGGGAGCCTGGGGGGCTGCAGCAGACGGCTTGGGAGCCTGGGGGGCTGCAGCAGACGACGAGGGAACCTTGGGAACTGCAGCAGGAGACGGAGAGGCCTGGGGAGATGCTGCAGCAGGAGACGAAGAGGCCTGGGGAGATGCTGCTGCTGGAGGAGAGACCAGGGGAGTTGCTGCTGCTGGAGGAGAGACCAGGGGAGATG
>NC_056498.1:91654184-91662189 GCF_014905685.2 Nematolebias whitei
AGAGACCAGGGGAGTTGCTGCTGCTGGAGGAGAGACCAGGGGAGATGCTGCTGCTGGAGAAGAGACCAGGGGAGATGCTGCTGCTGGAGGAGAGACCAGGGGAGATGCTGCTGCTGGAGGAGAGACTAGGGGAGATGCTGCTGCTGCTGGAGGAGAGACCAGGGGAGTTGCTGCTGCTGGAAGAGAGGCCTGGGGAGTTGCTGCTGCTGGAGGAAAGGCCTGGGGAGTTGCTGCTGCTGGAGGAGAGGCCTGGGGAGTTGCTGCTGCAGACGACTTGGAGGCCTGTGGCTCTGCAGCAGACGACTTGGAGGTCTGTGGCTCTGCAGCAGACGACTTGGAGGCCTGTGGCTCTGCAGCAGATGACTTGGAGGCCTGTGGCTCTGCAGCAGACGACTTGGAGGCCTGTGGCTCTGCAGCAGACGACTTGGAGAGCGTCGACCCCTCTGGAGATTTGGAGAGCGTCGACCCCTCTGGAGAATTGGAGAGCGTCGACCCCTCTGGAGAATTGGAGAGCGTCGACCCCTCTGGAGAATTGGAGAGGTGAGGACCCACCTCAGAGGCTGCGTGCAGCATGGGGTCCACCTCAGGAATGGATGAACTAGGAGTCTTTAGAGTCTTTAATTGAGATAACAAAAAATCATACTCGGGGAGCAAAGAAAGGCCTGGGATAGAAAGTAAAAAATCCTCCATCTGGGTCAAAACTAAATCAAAGGAGGATGGGTTATTTTTAACTGAATTAAATAGTTCAAAAAGGGCTTGATTAACATGAAAAATATTTTCAGGGGAAAATGAATGAAAAAAGGGGAAGTGTGTATGAGTGGATGTGGTGACAGGTGCCGCCCCCACCGGAAACCTGGAAGGTGAGGCGGCGGGACACGCCCCCACGGAGTCACACTGAATACTCTCCGGAGGTACGGCCGGGCTGGGTCGAACAGCCGCAGCGCGGAGTGGCGGTGAGAGGCCGGATTCCGCCCCCACCAGGAACCTGGAAGGTGAGGCGACGGAACCCGCCCCTGTAACGTCAACCGAACTGGACTCACCGAAACGAACAGGAGTGGACCGGAGCTCCCGCGGGATGCTGGATCTCGCCCCCACTGGAAACCTGGGAGGTGAAGCGACGGACCCCGCTCCCACGAAAACACCGGAACCAGCTCTGAAGTTCTGCTCGGCCGACGAAACCAGCCCGGTCGCTGCAGACTGCCTCCGGAACCGTCCGCGGCGGCGGCGGGACGGTGGATGGACAGAGACGGAGAGGAGCTCGTCCATCACAGCACGAGGAGGGAAAAAAGAAAAATGGTGAGTGTTGCCGAGTGAGAACCCTGCCCGCTGGGTTCTGTTCTGGTCGGGTCGTACTGTCATGGTTTGCGGTTAGGAGCGAACCCAGAGTGCAGAACAGGGACTCAACTCGGCAGATATACAAAAAATATGTTTTTTTTTTTTTTTTATTAACATTTTTATTGAGAAAGCACAAAATATATTACAATGACATAGTTAAAATACAATGCTTTTGCTTTCTTATTTTTACCTTTTTTTTAAGAAGACTTCCGGTTCGAACGTCATCACGATGGCCGCACTGTGAACGAGCTCCTAAGGAAACCGAAGAAATAAAAAAACCTAACCCCATCAACACGACGCAAACTTGTCCGGAGAGGTGAATAAGAAAGGGGGTGAGTGAAATACACCAAAACCGATGCTTCGAAGAGGATAAAAAAAAGAAGTTTAAAGTTCGGAAAGTACCGCTAGCATCGCGGCTAATGCTAATCGCAGCTCTGCGCAGTAAAGAATTGATATCGCAATCTGAGGCTTGAATTAAACAACCAGGTGTAGAGGGATGGCTGAACTGGACACGGTACTACAGGAAATAAGAAGCTTTCGCTTGGAAAATAATGCGCAGTTAGGGGAAATTAAAGAAGAAATCCTAAAGGTGAACGTCAGACTGGACGAGGCCGAGGGGCGGATTGAAAAAGCGGAGGAGAGGATTCAAAATACAGAGGACGCAGTGACAGAAATGTTAAAGCTACAGATAAAGTTGGAGGATAAATTAATGGACTTGGAGAGCCGCACAAGAAGAGAGAACATACGCATTTATGGCATGCCCGAGACAGTAGAACGAGACGCACCTACAATGAGTGACTTTGTTGAGAAGCTGCTACGTGAAGGCCTGGAGCTGTCCCAAGACGAGCTCGACATGAGTATTGAACGGGCACATCGCTCTCTAGGCCCACCACCTCCAAGTGACGCTCCACCGAGATCTATTGTTGTGAAATTCCTCAGTTTTAAAACAAAAGAATTCCTGCTTCGCAAGGCATGGCAGAAAAGAGGATTCACCTGGAACAGTAAACAAGTGAACTTGGATCATGACTACCCCCCTCTGATTTTAAAAAAACGAAAAGAGTACGCAGACGTGCGCAGGATCCTGAAGGAGAAGCAGATCCCTTTCCAGACCCTCTTTCCAGCCCGGCTGAGGGTGAAGTATGCTGATGAAACAAAGATTTACAACACAGTGATGGAAGCTACCGAGGACATGTCCAGTAGAGGCTATGCTGTGAAGGTCATTAAATCACCAGAAACGGTCCTGGAACAACTGAAGCAGCTGTCCTGGAGCAGGGTGGAGAGAGGACCGAGGAGAGGTGCAGCAGACAAGAAGCAGGACTCCACAGCCGGCTACAGAGAAAGACTCAGAGCCTTTAAGAGAACATCACCTACACCTTCAGGAAAATAAGGTTTAACCACTCAGATGCTGTTAATTAAGACGTGCATTTGGTTTATGGTGCATAATATGTAAACAACAAAGGTTTCTTGCGGGTTTTTTTTACAGTGGGGTCTTAGCCATTGAGGGCCTCCCTCATTAACAGATGAGGAAGATGCCTTTAGAGGCGAAGCAGGGCCTCAGCTTGAGACCCCTACCTTGGAAGTTAAGAGTTCAGTTTGAATTTTGTTTGTGTGTGATGTTGACTTTTTCATATTTTTTTTTTTTTTGTGTTCTTTGTTTATGAGGGTGAGCGGGGAGCACATTAAACTGTGCCTAATAAATATAAGGACTATAATTTAGATGAGTAGCAGGCTGATAAAACTGGTGTCCAACAACATTAATGGCTTACATAGCCCAGTAAAAAGGTGGAAAGTCTTAACTAAATTTAAAAGAGATAAAGCCCAAATTGTTTTACTACAGGAAACACACTTAGCTGATGATGAGCATGTTAAATTGAACAGGATGGGTTTTAAACATGTCTTTTATTCTTCTCACAGTTCTGGGAGGCGAAGAGGGGTGGCGATTTTGCTATCTGGAACTCTTAATTATGAGCATATATCAGAATATAAAGATAAAGAGGGTAGATATATATTGATAACAGGTAAGATTGATGGTACCATGACTAGCCTCCTGAATGTATATATCCCTCCCGGCAGTGACTGGTCCCTGTATAAACAGATTATAGAAATAGCAACAACAAGGAGTCAGGGAACTCTCATATGTGGAGGGGACTTCAATATCATACTAAACAGCAAAATGGATTCTTCTAATAGAAAAGGGGATGTGCGAAACATCGGAAAAAGGATGGTAAATCTTATGGATGAGGTAGGATTAGTTGATATATGGAGGGAATATCACCCAAAAGATCGAGAATATACCCACTTTTCGCACCCACACAACGTATACTCTAGATTAGACTATATCTTTATGTTTAAGAGTGATCTATTTATGCTCAAAAGATGTGAAATAGGTCCTTGTACTATTTCTGATCATAACCCAGTTTATGCAGATATCTGCCTGAATAGGAAAAATAGATCCACCCTATGGAGGGTGAACACAAATATTCTAAATTATCCAAATATTAAAGAGAGTTTAAAAAAGGAAATAGAGACATATTTAGATCTAAATGACAACAATGAGGTGTCACCAGGAATATTATGGGATGCTTTGAAGGCAGTGATTAGAGGGAAAATAATTAGCGTTTCCTCCCACCTCAAAAAAGCAAATGAGCAAAAACTTAAACACTTGGAAGATAACTTATTAGTTCTGCAACACCAACATTCTGTGACTCTGAGTGACGACATTAAATCCGACATCATAAAATTGAAAAAAGAAATAGAGGACATACACACGACCGACATACAAAAAAGAATGATATTTATTAAACAACAACATGGGGAAGTAGGGGGAAAATCACTAAAACTTCTTTCTTATAAACTCAGAAAGCAACAGGCGGAGAGGACTATACACAAAATAAAGAATCCTTTAAATGGTCAAATAGAAACTGAACAGGAGAAAATTCAGCAATGCTTTCAGAATTATTACAGAAGACTTTATTCTCAACCCCAGGTAGATAATAATCAGGAAGTTAATACTTTCTTGTCCGAACTAGAGCTACAAACAGTGACGGAGGAACAAAATAAATTGTTAATGTCCGCAATAACCAAAGAAGAAATTCACTCTGCAATTAAACGACTAAAAGGGGGGAAAATGGCCGGGGCAGATGGATTTGGACCAGAATGGTATAAAATAATGCAAGATTATTTGACCCCCACCTTGCAGAAAACATTTAACTGGGTAATGGAGAATAAAACTATACCTCCCTCTTGGAGGGAAGCGACAATCTCTATAATCCCAAAGGAAGGAAAAGATCATCTAGAATGTAGTAACTATCGCCCTATCAGTGTATTAAATATTGACTATAAACTGTTTACCTCCATCATCTCAAAAAGACTTGAAACAATTCTACTTGGACTAATACATAAAGATCAAACAGGCTTCATCAAACAGCGACAAACTCAAGACAATATTAGGAAAGTCTTGCACATAATGAGGCAGGTTGAAAGACAAAAGATAGAGACATTAGTGTTAAGTTTAGATGCCGAAAAGGCATTTGATTCAGTGAGGTGGTCCTTCTTATACCAGGTACTTGGGAGGTTTGGCTTTGATAAAAATATAATCAACATTATCTCAGGATTATATAATAAACCAACAGCAAGGATTAAAATTAATGGAGGCCTCACGGAAGCATTCATACTGGAGCGCGGGACACGACAGGGTTGCTGCATGTCGCCGCTGCTCTTTGCTTTGTTTATAGAACCGTTAAGTCAGTGGATAAGGCAAAGGCAGGATATAATGGGTGTAGAAACAGCAGGAGGGGAACAAAAATTGGCACTTTTTGCCGATGACTTACTTCTAACTATATCTTACCCTACACAGGTTCTCCCCAAAATAATGAAAATATTATCAGACTATGGTTCATTCTCAGGGTATAAAGTTAACGTAAATAAAACGCAGGTACTAACACTAAATTATGATCCACCCGCTGAAATTAAAGATTGTTATGATTGGAATTGGGACGGGGACAGTGTTAAGTACTTAGGAGTGGTAATACATCGTGAACCCACTAGAATGTTTGAGGCCAACTACGGCCCTCTGAATAAAGCTTTAAATTTGGATATACAAAGATGGAATGCCATACCTTTTTTGGACCTACATTCCAGGATTGAGTCAATTGGTTTAAATATTCTTCCCCGAATGTTGTATTTATTCCAGTCTTTGCCAGTTCCCATATCCTCAAAACAATTTGGGGAATGGGATAAAATATTGTTAAAATACATTTGGAAAGGGAAAAAAGCCCGAGTTAAATATAAAACCTTACAATTGAAGAAAGAAAAGGGGGGTTATGGGCTCCCTTGTCTACGAGAATATTATTGTGCAGCTCAACTGAGACCACTGGTATGTTTGTGCTGTCCTGATTACACCGCGGGATGGAAAGATGTGGAAGGGACAACTATCAAAACAATACCGGTTCAAGCTATAATAGCTGATAAAAAATTGCAGAAGAAAATCCATTTGGAAGATGAACCCATATCACAAGTAATGATATCTGCCTGGAATGAAGCAATTAAAATATGTGGTTTGGAAAACGCCTCTAAAATCTTAAGGTGGTGTGCTTATGATTCAGACTTTACTCCAAATCAATATGATGACAGATTCAAGAACTGGACTTTAAAAGGCCTAACCAACTATTATTCATTTGTCCACAAGGGGGCACTTCAAAGTTTTGAAATCTTGAAAGGTAAACATGATCTAGGCCCAGACGATTTTTTCAGGTATCTACAAGTTAGAAATTATTTTAATCAGGATCTGAAAGTACCTTTACATAATCTAGGATTGGTGGAAACATTTACATCACTGACTGAATCTAGAACAGCAAATAAAATTATTTCCAGATTGTACAACGCCATCTTGCGGTGTAAGAAAGACAGCACAGTTTATATTAAAGTGAAGTGGGAAAAAGAAGGTAACCTGTCAATTCCAAAGGAAAGTTGGGACCACATATGTAAGGTACAGTGGATGACAACAGGATCGAAAGTCTGGCGGGAATTTTGTTGGAAAAACATAATAAGATTTTTCATAACTCCTGCTCAGAAAAGGTATCAGGGAACTGGGGATACTTGTTGGAGATGTGGGGGAGAAGGGGCCAACCATTTACATATTTTTTGGGACTGCCAAGTTATTCAACAATACTGGTCTTTGATCCACAAACATTTACAGAAAGTTTTTTCATCTGTGTTTCCTTTAACTTTTGAAAACATATTTTTGTGTAACATGCCAGTGGACAATTTGAACTCTAGTGATAAAAAACTTTTGTACATCTTACTGGCTGCGAGTAAAAAGGCTCTAACAAGGAGATGGCTCAAACCTGAACCACCAAGAATTGAAGAATGGATTGATGTTGTGAAAGAAATTTATACACTGGAAAAACTGTCTTTTTCTGTCAAAGTGCAAAGGGATACTTTCTATAAAATATGGTCTAAATGGACGGAATATGTTAAACCTGTGAGATCTGACTTTATATAAACCTTGCCATTATATAGATTGGTGCAGTAACTTGAACAGTGATATCAATGACGGGATTATAATTTGGCTACCCCGCCACCCTCACCCCAGTTCCTGTGTGTTCGTATTATTATTTTATTTTTATTTATTTATTTTTTTTCTTCTTTCTTCTTAAAAATATGTTTTTAATGGTAAATAAAAGTACAAATAAAACAAGCTGACGGGGCAGCAAAACTTACATGAACAAGGCACGGGGAACTCAGGAGACACGAGAGACACGGGGAACTCGAGGGACCAGGAAGACTCAGGGAAAGACTCAGGGCAAGACTCAGGAGACCCAAGGGAGAGTACCAACGAAGACGACCCGACCAAGAACAAGACAGAATAGGACAGCTTAAATACTGGGAGAAGACGAGACATGATGACAAACAGCTGGGACGAGACACAGGTGGCAACAATGGAAACTAATGAGGAAGCACGAGGGAAACAGACACAAACCGGGCCACAGAAAAGTACCATCCTTACAGTCTGCATTGGTCCCTGCCAGGAGTCCAACAGATTCTTAAAGCCACTTAGAGAGTTCAAGGTCGAGAGCATCAAATCTTTTTGTAAGGTATTCCAGGAAACAGGAGCGGAGTAGGAGAAGGCCCTTTTGCCTAGTTCAGTCCTCATTGAGGGAACACTGCAGGTAATAATGTCCTGAGAGCGCACACTGTAGCTGCACTCATGCAGAGACATGTAGGAGGAGATGTATGAAGGCAGCAGACCAAGAAGTGATTTAAAGATGAAAATGTACCAGTGAGAGAGTCTGCGTGAAGTTAATGATGTCCAGTTAACCAGTGAATACAGGGTGCAGTGGTGGGTACGATAATCACAGCCAGTTATGAATCTTAGTGCACCATGACAGACAGCATCCAACATCTGCAGGGTTCTTGTAGGAGCGTTCATGTAAATAATGTCACCGTAATCAATTGAGGGAAGGAAAGTCACAGACACAAGGCGTTTTCTAGCATTCAGGGTTAGACAGGATTTGTTTCTGAAAAAGATACCCAGTTTAACTTTCAGTTTCTTTACCAAGTTTTCCACATGGAGCTTAAAAGAGAGATGTGAGTTGACCAAGATACCCAAATATTTATAGGAATCAACAAACTCAATTGGGACACCATTTGAGGATAAAATCGGAGGAAG
>NC_056498.1:91662289-91665443 GCF_014905685.2 Nematolebias whitei
TGTTGTGAAATAAAGATTGTGTTCCTTGTTGAATCTGACTCCCACTTCTTGTTTTACTTTGAAATTGACCCACTTCCTGTTTTACTTTGAAGAGGCTCCCACCGATTGATTTCTCTGTTGAAGTCTGTTCCTGTTTACATCATGTAACACGATGTCTCACACTTCTGATTGGTTTGAAACTGGCCAATCCAATGACAGCAGGCTTGAGAGCGCGGTGAAAAGTTAGTTTTTATGTGTGAAGAAACGCCCTGTTTTGAGACAAAGAAAAGTGCAGTTTCTCCTCGAAGCGGCAGCCAGACGGAGCAGAGAGACGGTCGACTTCAGATTCCTCCTTAACAAGGTTGTATCGTATAGTTTAATGGATGCGCATCCAATTAATTATATGTTAAAATAATGACTGCATTTAATTAATCTACTGTTTATGCTTGTGAATCTGTGACTTTCTTTGCTTATTAAATATTCGTAAACTTGAAGGTGCGTTTGTCGTATTCTGAGTGCGTGTCTTGACTCCTCCTGCAGGGGAACGGTAACAGCAGAGCTCGGGTGGAGAAATAAGATCAAAAACACAACAATACCCATAGCAATGCTTTTGTGACATGTCATCATAGGTCAGATGCACAGAGTCACACTTGGAGAAAACCCAACACAGTATATCAGCACTGTAGTGGACTAAGCCTACGTCGAAACCCAGTCTAAGGTCAAAACTCTTGACCTTTAGAACCTTGTGGGACAGAAGCTGTCATTTCATGTATTTGACTCCATAAATACAGGTTCACCCATCCTGAGACTTTCTTTCTTGAAGATTCAAGTGAAAAGAACACTCTCTTTTTATTATCATTACTATCTTACAAATGTTGATAATCAAAGTGTCTTAGTTCAAACCATTTTAGATGTTGCAGTGAACTAATCAATTTTATTAACTGAGTAATGATTTTATTCTCATGTTAAAAGCTGTGCAGAATTATGCATTTTTCTGATTTCTGCTTTTGAATGAGCAAGTGTGTGCGTTTACAAGGTTACAGTCAAACGAAAAACAAGTTGTTATGTTAAAACTGTCATGTTTTAGAATCCTCTCAGACGTAAATAGAGATGTTTTGCACCTGTTTCTTAAGGCACGCCAAAACAGAACCCTCTCGGTCTGTGAGAACATTTCTGAGCTGTCTCATAACAATTCTCGCTGTCTCTAACCTCTTACGTCACAAAAACACACCCCTTCTGGTCGTTTCTGACCAATGAAAAATCCCAAAAAGTGAACCGGGAAAGAGTCTTTAAAATGTCAGTACTTCCTGGTCTACACAGACTCACAGACACAGAGTTACAGAGTTTTCGGAGAGTTCGAGAGTTCAGAGTTCTGGAGTTCTGAAGTTGCTGGAGTAGTTCTGTTAGAGACGGGATGATTCTGACATGACAAAAGCTCTTCCGAGTTTCATGGGATTATAACATTTCCACTGAGGTGAGCTGTGGCGGACAGAATCTCGCCGCTACTCCGGACGAGTAACAGCATCCTACGGAGACGCTGAAAGGGTGCGTTAAACGGAATCTCGCCTGAGACATCTCCAGGTAAAAGAGTCGTTTTCACCACCTAAGTGTACTGTGAGGAAAAGCTGAAGAAAGCCCGGAGAGTGCCGTTCTGTTCAACACTCTACCTCAAACACCATCTTTCTCCCCTTTAAACTTCATCTTTCATCTTAAACTTTTCTATCAAGTAGAAATTCTCCCAGATATTTAGAAATGTCTGTGTAAAGTGCTTATTCACATTCATGTGGGTAAAAGATCATAGTTGTACAGTTATAAATGTCTGTTGGTGCAGCAACGGAGAAATCATGGCCGTATGATTTTTCCTGATTGATTGCTTTGTTGTTATTTTCATAATTTGCCAAATTAATGTAAATGTTTGATGTTAAATTTGATTCTGTAAATAAATGACCGCATTCATTTTGATGGGTCAAATTTAAATGACGTCTCCCGTTTGCATTTCCTTAAATTCAGTGCACGTTTTATTCAGTCCAGAAAAATGAGGAACTCGCGTTAAATGATGAATATATCCCAGCATCTGTTCATCTACAGCACAAATACCTCATACCAACTTTCAAGCATGGTGATGGAGTGCTGATGATATGGGCTTATTTAATTTATTGGGCGTCTTGTTCAAGAGTGATAGAGCGGGAGATGAATCAATGTATTGGGGCCTCGTCCAGAGTAATGAAGGTGTTGCTTCGGTCAGTTGTGGTAAAGAAAAGGCTGAGCCAAAAGGCAAAACTCTTGATTTAATTGTCTGTCTACGTTCTCTCACCTATGGTCATGAGGTTTGGATCGTGCCCAAAAAAACTAGATCCCGGATACAAGCGGCTGAAATGGGCTTCCTTCGCAGGGTGGCTGGGCTCAGCCTTAGAGATAGGGTGGTTAGCTTCGTTATTTGAGGGGAGCTTGGAGTAGAGCCGCAGCTTCTTGCATCAAAATGAGTCAGTTGAGGTTCAGGCATCTGATTAGGATGCCTCCACACCTACAGGGAGGAGGCCCCTGGGAAGGCCCAGAAGTTGCTGGAGAGATTGTGTATATTCTCTGGCCTGGGAAAGTGTCAGGATCCCCCAGGAGGAGCTGGAAAATGTTGCCAGGGAGAGGGATGTCTGGGTTTCTCTCCTGGACCTGCAACCTGACTACTGATAAGCAACAGAAGATGGAGATTTATTTATTTATTTGTAGCCACAGATTCTAGGCATGATTTTGTTTCTGTTATAAATACATGTTATGTGTTAAGAAAATATATACCTTTTTTGTTAGGCTATACACTGATGTATGTGTCCCTACTAAAGTTTCTGAAATTTAAGAGTCAAGAAGATGTTTCAGGATCTTAATGAAGGTCAATTTGAGGTCTTTTTTCATTAAACCCTTATTTAAACAGATTAGTCCCATTGGACCACGAGGACTCATTTACAAGAGAGACCTGGACCTGGACCTAGACTCTTTGGGGGGAAAAACATTTTGATATTATGATGCATCCATCCATCCATCCATCCATCCATCCATTATCTTTACCCGCTTATTCCATTTTGGGTCACGGGGGTCACTGGTGCCCATGTCCAGCAATCACTGTGCGAGGGGCGGGGTACACCCTGGACGGGTCGCAAGTCCATCACAGGGACACATAGAGACA
>NC_056498.1:91665543-91667732 GCF_014905685.2 Nematolebias whitei
ATATATATATATATATATAACTTTCTAAGAATACAGTCAGCACAGGTAAATATTTTAGATGAGATGAGTTGTGTTACAAGATGGTAATGTCACAAAAAATGCAATCAAACAAACACAACTAGGGATCAATGTTACACAAAACCCAAGAGTCATGAATAATCAGCAAAATACAAGGCAAATAAAACAAAAGCCAACCATCTGGGTGGTGCAGACAGAGATGATGTCTGTCTCTTCTGAGACATTTCGAGTGTGAAGAATGGAAGCAGTGAGATCCCTCAGCTCAACAACTTATCAAATCATCAATAACAAGCTAGAACAGATTGAGCCAGGCAGGGAGATAACATGTAAAGAAGAGGGAGAGGGTGGAAGGGCTGAAATGAGATGGGAGATGGGAAGCAGTACTGAGCAGGGTGGGTAGAGGTATGTGTGTGGGTAGAGGGGGACATTAACTGGAAATCATGCTTGGATAATGGAAAGAGTCCGTGCATTTGCTTTCTGTTCCCTGGGGATGGATGGGATGTAAACTAACACTCGCATCTCTAAAGTCTAAAAACTCGAGAAATAGTACCTAACATTTTTATATACACAGAGAATAGGGTTTCCTCTGTGTTTAAAACAAACAAACAAACAAACAAAAAACAGTCGAAGCAGGTGTGTGAGGAACAAATGACAAAGATCTGTACTTTGCCGCTGCAGCACTGCCTGTCTGTGATGACTTCCCACAGCAAACTGATAGCACATTACCAAATGAGGTAAGATAGCGTTAATAAATTGCAGGCTCAGAGCAGCTGGCAGGACAAAGCAGGTGTCAATGCACAGAGGACAGACTGGCTTTGGCTAACACTGCTATAGCTGCTTTTTAAACTAAATTATTAACGTTGTAAACACGTACCCGTTGCGATATCAATGATGAAGTCCTCTGTTGTGTTTCCGAGATTTCCAACCAGCTTCTTTACCAACTTGCTATAGATAGCAAGCTAGCTAACGTCCCACAAACACAGAAAAGGGGGGCAAAAATCACATTAAATTGCTCCGTGTTTATGCTGGTATAGCAAAAAAAAAAAAATAATAATTTAAACTAAACCACGAAGATAAACCACGAAATAAAAATAATAACGGAAGACAAGGAGAGCTCGTGTAAATAAGTTACAAATGCTGTTCGTTGTAGAAAACGTATCCACGCTGCGTTATTTTCTTTAACAAGCTCTCAGAGTAGCGTTGTCCTTTGTTGTGAGCATCTCAACGTAAACACTGAGCCGAGCCGCCCGTCCTCTGCGCTGAGTGCGCGCTGCAGCGTAGGAGGGGAAGAGGGTGTGGGGTGACCGCAATGAATGCTGGGACTTGAAGTACCATTGCTCGCTCTGCGTCTTCGCAGCAAGATACAAAGGCACTTTGAACTCGGAAATTTCGAACTCATACAAAAAAAAAAAAAAAACGTCTGCAGTTTCGTCACGAGAATGAGAATGTTTACATGGAGGGTGCAACATATTTTATTGTTCTTGAAAAACACCAAATAAATTGGAGTACACTAAGCAACTTGTAGCTTATTGTCAGTTAAAATTGCGACTGAATATTTGCTGTTGAGCTGATTTGTCTGTTGTTATCAGGAAAATAATAAAACAAACCAAGAAGTAGACCCATGTCTTTGGTTTATTTTGTTAGTTTGGATTCTTGCAAAACCACAAAGATAACTGGAGTTTCAACTTTGCAAGTAGTAACACTAAAGGCACCGTTTCTTCTTTATTTATTCTTAATAATTAAATAACTCACTTAGATACTAATTTGACCATTTATGTATGCATCATAGGGCAGCACGGTGGCGCAACTGGTAGAGCTGCTGCCTCTCAGCGAGCAGGTCCTTGGTTCAAACCCCGGTCCAGGGGCCTTTCTGGGTGGAGTTTGCATGTTCTCTCCGTGCATGCGTGGGTTTTCACCGGGTACTCCGGTTTCCTCCCACAGACCAAAAACATGCATGTTAGGCTGATTGGTAACTCTAAATTGTCCCTAGGTGTGAGTGAGAGAGTGAATGGTTGTTTGTCTCGTTTGTCTCTATGTGTCCCTGTGATGGACTTGCGACCCGTCCAGGGTGTACCCCGCCCCTCGCACAGTGATTGCTGGACATGGGCACCAGTGACCCCCGTGACCCAAAATGGAATAAGCGGGTAAAGATAATGGATGGATGGATGGAT
>NC_056498.1:91667832-91673653 GCF_014905685.2 Nematolebias whitei
ATCTTCTTTCCGGTGAGCGAACGCTGGCGCATCTTGGTTGCCGCTGCTCGTCGTGCTTTTTTGCTTTTTTCTGTTTTATTCAGACCTTCCTGCCTTTTCCCTATACCAAATCTCTGATCCGTCTCAATATCAACCATGCGGTTCATTAGGATTTACCTGCTGCCTGCTCTGGTTTGGACTCTCCTGCTGCTCATCCACCACCACCCGGCGTCTGGTCTTCTACATTACTCAGTGGTCGAGCTCCTTTGCCTTCGTTTCCTACCAGCCGTGCCACCTGTGCTCCCTCTTCAGGACATTGCCTTCCATCCTCGCCGGAGATACATTCACCGTGGCTCCCGCTGTAGACTCCACGCTGACAAGTCTAACCCCATAAACTCCATCTGGTCTGACTCTCACCATTCTACACTCCGCAATACTCGGGCCGCTAACAGTAATAGCATGTTACCTAGCCTAGCTCGGTCAGCTAATGCTACGATCGCTACCAACTCCTCCTCCATAAAGTTTGGCCTTCTGAACGTTCGCTCACTCACTGGAAAAGGTCAGCTTATTCAAGACCTAATATCCGACCGTAAGCTGGATTTTATTTGTCTAACAGAAACGTGGCAACAACAAAATGACTTTTTCCACCTGAATGAATCTACCCCACCGGGGTTTGTTTACATCGCCAAATCCCGCGAGTCCGGCCGTGGAGGAGGTCTCGCGATAATTCACCACGAGAACTGGAAGGTCACGCCGGTTCACACACCTCCCTCTCCCTCCTTTGAGCACACTGTGTGTCTACTCTCCGGCCCTACCCCCACCATTGTTGCCACTTTCTACCGTCCGCCCAAAATCAACAACTCTTTTATAAATGACTTTGCTGCTCTAATCGCCCATCTCTCGGCTCTCTCACCCAACATTATTCTGCTTGGAGACTTCAACATTCATATGGATGAAGACAACAACCCCCTCACCAGAGACTTCACATCCTGCCTCGACAGCTGTGGCTTCCAGCAGTTCATTAACTTTCCAACCCACATAAAGGGCCACACTTTGGACTTATTATGCTGCTCTGGACTCTCTCTTCTTAACTTTTCTTCTGATGAACTTCCATTTACTGATCACCTCATGATTTCATTCAGTGTCAATCTTAAATTTTCTTCAGAGAAACCTCAACGCACTCTTTCCTTCCGTAATATTAAGAATATCAACCATGACATTCTTTTGTCTCATATTAATAATACCATCTTCACCTTCAATTCTTTTAACCCAGATGACCTTGTCACATTCTACAATAACAGCCTCACCAACATTCTTAACTCTGTCGCTCGTCTGAAAACCCGGTCTGTCTCCTTCTCCAACTCTGCACCCTGGTTCACTCCAGAACTCCGTTCTCTGAAATCCAAAGGTCGGAGGTTGGAGCGACTCTATAAGAAATCCGGTCTCTCAATTCACAAGGAACTCTATGCGAACCACGTCATCCAGTATAAGGACAGTATTTCTCAAGCCAAATCCAGCTACTTCTCTGACATCATCAATTCCAATGTTGGCAATTCAAAGACTTTGTTCTCTCTCCTTAACCGTTCAGTCTCATCTCCTAACTCAGGGGTGCCCAACCTTTTTTGAACCAAGAGCTACTTTTGAAGTCGGCAATTTGCCGAGAGCTACTCGTCCAGTCTCATTATCAACAAACATAATTTTTCATCAATCCCTACTCCTCACTTCTTTAAAGTAAATAAAACAGAACGTGATGTGTCTATAGGAGACAACTTTTTATGCAAGCTGTATAAAATAAATGTGTCTGTACCTTAGTGGGACTTCTGACACTGAGAGGAGGAGGCCAGGGTCTCATAAGATGGGTAGTATGAGGTGGTTGCGAGGCGCAGGCAGGTCTCCAGATGATCATCATTCATTGTGGATCTGTTTTTGGACTTGATGATTTTCATGTGTGAAAAAGCAGACTCACACAGGTAGGTAGATCCAAAAAGTGCTGTTAAGTTCAAAGCACATCTTCGGATGTTAGGATACTTTTCTTCTGACAGCAGACTCCAGAACTCTCCATCCACGCCAGGTGATGCTCTGGATTTGATCCCAATGTCATTTTGCAGACTCAACACCTCATTTTCAACACCAGAGCTGTCCAGCTGAAACGCGGACACCAATTTGGACACAATGTCATCCACATCAACATTTCCAAAAGGATAACACATGTGGCTGGTAACAGGCTCGATGGAGGAAAAGTCAGTAAATCGTCTCTCAAATTCTGCTGAGATGCTCTGAACCTGCTTAGAATAGTGTGCACTGTCCAGTTGTGGGACTTCTTTCCCTTGGCGCTGTAGCTCTGCCTCCATGTGTGGGAAGTTTCGCAGGTCCCTGCGTTGCAGCCGACTTGTGAGCAGTTGCAGCCTGCTTTTGAAGGTGCTCACAGAACTGATCATGTGGATTATGTTTTTGTCCTTTCCCTGAAGCTCCAAATTCAGTTCATTGAGCAGGCTGGTGAGATCTGTGAGGAAGGCTAAATCCAAAAGCCACTGGGTGTCCTCTAGTTTTGAATGTTCACCATGATCTGACAGCTTCAGAAAATCCCTGATCTCAGGCAACAGCTCACTGAATCTGTCCAGAAATTTACCTCTGCTTAGCCACCTGACGTCCATGTGCAGCAGCAGGTCTGTGTGGTCTGCTCCTGCCTCCTCCAAGTGAGCCCGGAACAACATCCTCTGCAGACTCCTGGCCCTTATAGAGCACACAGTTTTCATGGCAACATCCATCACTTCCTTCATGTTTAAAATCTTCCCACACAGGGCCTGTTGGTGGATGATGCAGTGATAGTGCAAAATGTCTGGGAAAGCATCATTCTGCTTGCAGAGTGCAACAAATCCACTGGTGTGACCAGTCATTGCTGGAGCGCCATCAGTTGTTATAGAAATTAGTTTAAAGAGGGGCAAGTTGCTTTTATTAACAAACTCCATAAACACATTAAAAATATCTTCTCCTCTTGTATGTCCCTTCAAAGGCAAGATGGTGAGCAGCTCCTCTTTTGCACTCATGTCTGCAAAGGCCATTCTGATAAAAATACACAGCTGGGCTACATCCACCATGTCTGTCGACTCATCAAACTGAAGAGAGAAACACTCACATTGTTCCACGTCCTTTTTTAGCTGCTCCTCCACATCCACAGCCATTCCCTCACATCGCCGTGTCACTGTTTGTCTGGACAACTGCACGTCTTAAATAGCAGCTACGATCTCACTTTTATTTTTAAAATCATGAAAAAGCGCATCTGCAGCCTCAATAAACGCTTCTTTCATAACTTGTCCATCGCTGAAAGACTTCTTATGTTGAGCCAGGATGCGGCTAACACGGTAGGAAGCTATCGTAGCAGCTTTACCTTTTGTGCTGGGGCGAGTGAAGACTGATTGCTGGGCTGCAAGCTTGTTTTTTAGCTCCCGCACTTTCTGAGTCCGTAAAGAACTTTTAAGAGGGAAATCTGTCTCAAACCGTTTGTGCATCGTCTTGAAATGCCGCTCCAAGTTACACTTTTTGGGTAAGGCAACGCTCGAATTACAGATGAGGCAAATGGACTTCGAATTAGAATAAACAAAAAAATACTCCTCCTCCCACTCTGTGTGAAAATAATAAGTTTTCGTTTGCTTGTTCGCTAGTTTTCCATCCATGTTTTCTGCGCACCGACATTACTCCACTACTGAGCCTAAAGTCTCGTGAGAGCACTGTGTCACCGCACCCAAAACTCGCGAGACTATGTCTGTGAGAATACAAGTCAAGGCTTCGCTTCGCCCGCGAGCGACTGGTTGGGCACACCTGTCCTAACTCATTACCCTCTCACATGGTTTCCACAGAATTTTGCAACTCTGATGGCTTATTTCAATGAAAAGATTCTTTCAATTCATAAACACCTTGGACCAAATACCGCCCCCAGCATCGATGTTGAATTCCCACCTCCCTCCCTCCCTCCCCTTCTCTGTCTTCTCCCTCCCCTCTGCTGATGACATTGCTGACATTATCAGCAAGTCTAAGTCCTCATCCTGTCAGCTCGATCCATTTCCCACAGTTCTTGATAAATCCTTTCTCCCGTCTCTGCTCCCCATCATCACTAACATCATCCACTCCTCCCTAACCTCTGGCATTGTTCCCACAGCTTTCAAATCTGCAGCCATCACCCCCATCATCAAGAAACCAGGTCTTGACTTTACCAACTTCAGTAATCTTCGTCCAATCTCTAATCTGCCCTTTATTTCCAAAGTTCTTGAAAAAGCCGTTGCTAGTCAACTTCACTCTCACCTATCCAACAATAACATTTATGAAGAGTTTCAATCGGTTTTCGCCCCCACCATAGCACCGAAACAGCTCTAATAAAAATAACTAATCAGAGTCAGCACTCTGCTCTTCTGTCTATCCTCATTTTACTGGATCTAAGTTCTGCCTTCGACACAATCTGTCATTCTATCCTCCTCAACAGACTAACCTCCATTGGCATCTCGGGTACTCCGTTAGACTGGTTCAAATCATATCTCTCTGACCGCACTCAATTCATTCAGCTCAAATCCTTTCGTTCCCAGTCTTCCCCCGTCTCCACGGGTGTCCCCCAAGGCTCTGTCCTCAGACCCCTCCTCTTCATCATTTACCTCCTTCCTCTAGGTCACATCTTCCGTAAATTTGGTGTCCATTTTCACTGTTATGCTGATGACACACAGCTCTACCTATCAACAAAACCAAACTCCACCCACCCACCCTCCATCCTCACTGACTGTCTCAATGAGCTAAATCACTGGTTTTCCAACAACTTTCTACAACTAAACAGTAACAAAACAGAAATCATTCTTGTCGGTACCAAAAACTCTCTTTCAAAATCAGAAAATCTTCTCATCCCCCTTAACAACTCCCTGCTATCCCCCTCGCCTCAGGTCAAGAGTCTTGGTGTCATCCTCGACACCACTCTCTCCTTCACTTCACACATCAACAACGTCACTCGGTCTGCCTATTTCCATCTCCGAAATATTAACCGTCTCTGCCCTTCTCTCACACCCCGCTCCACAGCTATCCTTGTTCACAGTCTTGTGACTTCTCGGATTGACTACTGCAACTCCCTTCTTTATGGCCTCCCCAACAAATCTCTCCAGAAGATACAATTGGTCCAGAACTCAGCTGCCCGTGTCATCACTCAAACCTCCTCCTATAACCACATCACTCCTGTCCTTCAGCAGCTCCACTGGCTCCCGGTTAAATCACGCATCGTCTTCAAAATTCTTCTTCTCACTTTTAAAGCTATCCACAACCTTTCCCCTCCGTACCTATCTGACCTCCTACACATCTCCATCCCCTCTCGCTCTCTCAGATCCTCCTCTTCACTACACCTCCATGTACCCTCTGCTCGCCTCTCCATCATGGGGAGCAGGGCATTCTCCTGCTCTGCTCCTCATTTCTGGAACTCTCTACCCCCTGACTTAAGAAACACCACCTCTCTTTCTATATTCAAGACTGCTCTGAAAACACATCTCTTTAGACTCGCTTATCCTTAACTCTGCTGTATGTATTTTATATTCCTTACGCATTTTATATTCTGTATGTATTGTATATTCTTTACGCATTTTATATTCTGTATGTATTTTATATTCTTTATGTATTTTATATTCTTTATTCCTGTTGATCTTTGTTCTTACTGTAAAGTGTCCTTGGGTGTCATGAAAGGCGCTTTTTAAATAAAATTATTATTATTATTATTAATATATATATATATATACACACATATATATATATATACACACATATATATATATATGTATACACACATATATATATATATATATACACACATATATATATA
>NC_056498.1:91673753-91678714 GCF_014905685.2 Nematolebias whitei
GAGAGAGGAGTAAAGGAGGCCATCTTTGTGAAAAGAAATCGTCCATCGTTAAACAGGGGTGGAGGCCTCCGGGTTCAACTGTCCCCCTCTTACAATGCTGTTATTGCTAGTATCACTCAGCCCTCTGTGAACAGTAAACAGCCATCAGTGTGCTAATGATCCATTGTTAGGCTGATGGTCCTTCTTGAGCATGTGATCAGCTGGTTTTGGTTGTCAGCAGCAAAACTGGTTGATCCACTCTGAGACGGTGCTATTTAAGAGACTGAGCTGAATACAGCTCCTCAGACTGAGGAAGTCTCTTGGATGAGAGACGAAACGTTTCTACATTTTTTTGTTGATTTGCTTTGTTTTGTTTTTTTTGAATGTCCAGAGTACCAGATTTAACTTTTTTAGATTTTTCTACCTGGATTATTGAGCATGCATCAGGATATCACATTCATAAACTTGACAAAACAGATTATTATTTCTCATAGAAAGTGGTACGGCAACTGTGAAGCCAGTAATGCCGTATTTTAAGGAAGTATTATGTTTCTTTATATTTATTTTATTAGCCTTTATTTAACCAGTCAAATCCCATTGATATCATAGATCTCTCTTGCAAGGGAGGCCTGCGCCTGAAGGCAGTCTAACATGCATGCTTTTGATCTGTGGGAGGAAACTGGAGTACCCGGAGAAAACCCACGCAAGCACAAGAAGAACATGCAAACTCCACACAGAAAGACCCCAGGTCCAACCGGGGATTGAGCCCAGGACCTTCTTGCTGTGAGGCAACAGTGCTAACCACTGAGCCGTTGTGCTGCCAACATACAGCCTACATAATTTTACATTTTTTTTTACACACCGGGTAAAATGTTTGCTGCAAAGGGCTCAGGTCCCACTGTTTTTATGCAACTGAAGGAAGTGTGCATATTGTATATGCATGTGTGCACATTTCTTTTGGGTGTGTTTTCTCTAGGCCTGTGTGTGTATCTTCTGCTTGGCCTCGAGAGTCAATTTCAAGGAGGAAATTTGAGTCGGCGGTGTCAGATGGGGGTGCAGTGAGAACTCAGGTGTCTTAATGGTGGCTTGGTGCGCCATGGAGACACAGAATGACCTTGCATGCATGTCTAGGCTGGACAATAATTTTACATCTTTTTTTGTCTAATATGTCTGAATTAATTAAGGTTGTGCTTTTAGTTTGATTAATGCCCTTCTGGAACAGATAAAATGACATCAGAAGAATTACAAGTTTGCATAAATGTTGCTTTTGATATTTAAATATCCAAATTATAAGACTTTTTAGGATTTGGCATTATGTTGTTGCATTCACGTTTGAGAACAAAATAAACTCTAAAGTAGATCAGTTCTCACTATGAGCACAAACCTGTCTGCACTCATTGGTAAAACAGCCTATAAAAATAAAAAATAAAAATCTGTCCTTTCAGAACAGAAATGCTCTCTGCCTGTGGACAGACAGAGAGGCCTGCTTCTACAAAGCTGTCAAAGAACTGAAAAACACCTTTTTATGTGTCCATGACCATCTTAAACACAATGACAGACAATAGTAGGCAGGATCAAAACACTTATGATGCAGATGTGAATAAAACTTGTAAATTTCTCTATGAATCAGTGTGTGTTATACGACTAAAACCCCATTTATTTAGGAAATAAAAAGACACAGTTACACTCTTTTTGTTTCAAACACCTTGATGTTTAGTGGAAATTTTAGGTATTGAAACAGCAATAAACAGCGGTGTGTGGGTCTTTTTACACAGAAACGATGAAGCATGTTTGTCATGAATAGGAAGTAGAGTACTCCTGTGTTCATAGTTATCTTTGTATTTGCACGTGCTTGTGCTATGCAGTTTGCTGAGGGGTGTTCTGATGAACTCTGTTCGGGGGCATAATTGTCTACACAGCTGAGCAGCAGTTTTGCTCCATGCTGAGTTTGAGAAGCTTGGCTCGCTCCTTGTGGTCCGGCTTATTCTGCTGCCGGGCCTGTAAACAGGTTGAAGTTTGTGCAAGGGAGATTACGTCGAACATGGAAAGTGGGTCAGACAGTGGGCCTGATTTTTATGGCCTCGTTTCTGCAAGGTAGGGAATAACAGAGGAGGGGGGAACATTAAACCACCAGTCATTTTCCATAATTATAAAGTGCTATGTGTTGTCGTCATTGTATGTTTCCATACAAAGATGAAATTGTCTCTCTGAATTTAACTCATTGCACCTGGGATACACCCAGGTGGAGCAGTGGGCAGCTATTTGTCCGGGGAGCAATTTGGGATTAGGTGTCCTGCTCAGAGACACCACAAGATGTGCAATGACCAGGGATCATACCCAGGACCTTCGGGTCCCGAGTCGGCTACCCTGCCCCTATACCATTTCGGCTCCGTTGATGTTGATTTAGTAAGCTTCTGGTCCAGACTGTTTTTTGTCACAACTTCTCGAACATTTTCTAACATGACAGTGATGATGGGTTTCTCTGCTCTGTGCTTCAAGGTGACATTATGTACTTCGCCATAATTGCCATTGTATAAGCTGCTACTTTTGTCTCACACTTTGTACCCTGCGGTTTATATACAGGAGCATCTTATTTATAGGGATGTAACGGTATTCTAAAATCACATTTCGGTTCGGTTCAGTTTCAAGGAGATCTCGGTTCGGTTAATTTTCGGTACAAAAAAGGCCAAAATGAAGACTTATAAACAGTTTATTTTGAAAATATTCCAAGTAAACAATACATTTGTATAAAATAAATAAAAGCAACCCATTTGAATGATATTTTAAATAATCGGCACTCTTTACAATAAATAAACTATACTAACATCCATTCAACCTTTATTTTGACAGGTAAATCACATTGAGCCTCGCGGACTCATTTACAAGAGAGCCCTGATTTCAACAAAGAATGATGACAACAATGGACAACAGCAACAACAGTCACAAAAAGTCATACAGATATATTTTTTACAAATAGGATAGCTAAAAAAAGATAAGCAACATAAAAACAGCTAGATTCTAAGGCGAATGTAGAAAACTAAAAACAGGAACATGTCTTCATTGGTCCTTGCCAGGAGTCCAACAGATCCTTAAAGCCACTTAGAGAGGTCAAAGTCGAGAGCTTCAGATCTTTTTGTAAGATATTCTAGGAAACAGGAGTGGAGTAGGAGAAGGCCCTTTTGCCTAGTTCAGTTCTCAATGAGGGAACACTGCAGGTAATAATGTCCTGAGAGCGCACGCTGCTGCACTCACGCAGAGACAACAATTAGGGATGCACGATCCACTTTTTAAAAAAACTTCCGATCCGATCCCGATACCTAAATCTGGATATCAGCCGATCCCGTTCCCGTTCCGAAATCATCATCATAAATGATTTTATATGAGGCTGTAATAATCTCCTCTCAAATACAATTTGTACAAATATATGTAGGGCTGCAACAACGAATCAATAAAATCGATAAAAATCGTTGATTAAAAGCGTTGGCAACGAATTTCATTATCGATTCGTTGTGTCGCGCGATTATGTGTCTTTCACGGCGCTGCGGAGCCATTTTGTTCACCTGCAGTTCATTGTCAATGCTGGCTTACTGAATAAAGTTTGAAAAAAAAAACAACCTCTGCAGCGCGAGTTGAACAGAGCGAGGGGGGAGGAGGAGCTGGTGTGCGCAGTCCTTCAGTACCTGCCCTAGGATGTTGTCGGGGCCTGCAGCCTTACAGGAGTTAGTTCCCTGGAGGGTCTTCCTCACATCTGCTGTGGTCACACAGAGGGGCATGTCACCATGTGGTGGTGTAAGTCTGGTGCTGTGGGGTGTTAGGATCCTTGAAGTGAGCATAGAACTTATTGAGTGCATCTGGCAATGAGGGTTCCCTTGGGCATTGTGCATCCCTGATGTTTTAGTTCGTAATGCAATTGATGCCCTTCCACATGCGCCAGGAGTCATTGGTGATGAAGTGACCCTGAATTTTCTGGGCTTATGTGTCTTTGACCCTGGCAATGTCTGCAGTCAGTCTTTTCCTCGCCTCTCCTGGAGTGTTGATGCCTCACCTGTCCTGAACACAGCGTCCCTAGCTTTCAGCAGAGCTCTCACCTTAGCATTCAGCCAGGGTTTCTGATTCAGATAACAGGTTACTATCCTGGTGGTGATGACATCATTAACACACTTGGAGATGAAGCCAAGAACAGAGGTGTATTCCTCCAGGTCTACCTCTCCCTCGTATGTAGCCTCTCTGAAGACATGCCAGTCTGTGCACTGAAAACAGTTCTGGACCACAGAGGTTACATCCCTGGGCCACAGTGACTATCATTTTTGTTGGCCTAATCTGTCTTATCAGCGGATGATATACTGGCGTCAGCAGGATTGAGATAATGTCGGAGAGGCCAAGATTGGGGTGAGGAAAAGTATGCAACGCAAATGTTAGTGTACACACAGTCCAGACTGTTGTCTTCCCGCGTAGGGAAGTTGACATGCTGGTAAAAACTTGGCAGTGTCCATCAGTTTCGAGTGGTTAAACTTCATTTCAACACTTGCTCTTGTCAAGGGCGTACGTCTTCTCTCCCTCTCCGCTTTGCTTTTGCTGTGTACTGTCTGTGAAACTGCTTTAGAGTCTCTCCTACAAATCTTCCGAATCATAATTTATGGATTTGGATTTGGTCAGTTGGTCCCTCAACGCAATTGATAACATTTCATTGAAGAGAAAACAGGCTTTAGGTTAGCCGATTTGCCCTGTTGGCACACACGCAGCTGGATATCTCATTGACTTGGAAGATTTGATGATGTGTCTATCTCTGCTGTCATCTGTGGATTTTATGGTAAATGGTAATCAATCAACCTTTATTTAGACAGGTAAATCCCATTGAGCCTCGAGGACTCATTTACAAGAGAGACCTGATTTCAACAAAGAAAGATGACAACAAAGGACAACAGCAACAACAATAAACAATTATAAAAAGTCATAATACAGTTTTTTTTTTTTTTTTTTTT
>NC_056498.1:91678814-91688275 GCF_014905685.2 Nematolebias whitei
TTTGATTCTGTTAATAAATGACCACATTCATTTTGATGGGTCAAAGAAAATTAACGTCTTACGTCACTGATTAGACCATCTCCCACACAGTATCTCTGTCATATATCTGTCAAGTAGCTCGAAAAAGAGAGAACCCGTCATTAAATATTGATTGTAGTGGAGCTCCTACGCTAACTAACCCTACATCACTACAATTAGATACAAGGTGAGGAATGTAAACCCAAGCTGTGCTGTTGGAAGCTGATGTGAACATTGTAAAAGTGGCTTCAAAAGCTGCTCCTAAACCCACGCAGTGCTGCATAAACAAATACATGTTTTTAAATTCAAATGTAGACCATAAGGTTTTGTGAGTCACACCGGTCACATCTCCACTTGCCACTCCTAAAAAGACAAACTGGAGTCAGACCCTTTGGCACCAAAATCCTGCTGAGCATTAAAGTAACTCCTCATAACAAACTACTGGTTGCTGTGTGGAGCCACTATGGGGCCGGCATGTTCCCAAACTCAACAATGCAGAATCACCAACACCATAACAAGTCTTTCAGGGTGCATTCACACCTGATAGTCCGGTAGACTCAGTTCGGTTGGGGACCAATATTCATGACATTTTGTTTACATTTGAGCTGGTGCATTTGCATTCACACTGCACTGTGCAGTCGAGTCAACCTGTTGAACCAACCCATTCCCCCGCTCGCTTGTGGGGGGCGCTGCACCAAGAACTACTGAAAGAAATGACACAAAAATCTCTGAAGACACTTCTTCTTCTTCTTCTGGAAATAAAAACAAAACCGGAGTGACATCACGTTTTAGCAGTTTTAGGAGTTATATTTTGTCATTTTTCAAAAATGGACTCAGCATGAGCAGAAGATGAGGCAGAAGACCATGGAGAATATTGTTTTTCACACAAGGCAACTGACGGCTCCATATGAGGTAAGAGAAATGCGTGTTTGTTTGCCCTGCGCTGTACTCCACTTCCTGCTTGTGGAGCGGGGCTCGGTCTGTTTACATTCACACAGTACTTGAACCGCGCTGAGTTCTCTTCTACCGGACCGAGACCTAGGTTTTAGCCCGGGCCAGAGTTCGCCTTTTTGCTCAGTGACAGAGTTCGATGGCACGTTCACACCTCCCCAAACAAACCGGACTTTCTAGGAAAACGAGCTAGAGTTCGATTAAAGCGGACTAAACAGGGCTGGTGTGAATGCACCCTCAGTCTGAGGCTATGGCACCATCAGAGTAAAGGTCATCTACAGCCTAGGTCTTAAACCACAAGTCCGGGGACCGGTACCAGTCGGTGGGTCAATTATACCGGGCCGCACAGAAAAAAAAAAAAAAAACTTTGAAAAATCAGCGGATTCTCTCCACCACATCTGTCAATGACTCACTCTTGACGCAGGTCAACATACAAAAGTGGTGAGTTTCAGTTTCTGTTAGACGCATGCACAGATTGGTTCTGCACTGTCATGTAGGTGGAGTAATTCAGCTGTGTGGTCTCTGGAGAAGACAGGACAGGAGGAGGCGCGTGGCCATATCTGTGCATTTGAAGGATTACACAGTACTGCATATTTTTCAACCTGCCTGACAAAGAGTGACTGTAAAACTATAGCTAAATAAAACTATAATTTTAAACAAAGCTTCTTAATAACACATCAGAGCTGTTTTTGTCTTGAACTTTTTTGACTTCACATCAGAGCTGTTCTTTCACATTTCCGCTTCTGCTCTTAAAAAGATATCTGTCCCTAAAAGTTCAAAGTTATGGACAATTTTATTAAAAAACACAAAAATATAATTAAAATTTTGCACTATGCATAAGTTCCTGCACTTTGTGAACAATCCGATGTGTGAATCACTGCAGAGCAGGGAGGAGGATGACGAGGCTCAGCTGACCCCGGTGTGGGATGAAAAAGATCACAGGCTTCAAGCAGTATCAGAAGGATGGAAGCCTGGATAGAGCCAATGAACTGAACACGTTCTTCAATAGCTTCAGTTCAGGAACAAGCTCAGGATCCTCCTCTATTGCCCACAGCCAAACAGACATACCACCCTCCTTTGACCCAAGGCTGTCCTGTCACACCTCAAATATTTTATCTACCACCGCGGTCATGGACCCTTCTTCTACATGTTGATCTTCAACCAAATCAGAAGATACTGATACCTTCTTTGCCTCCCCCCTCTGCATCTCTAGAAGTCAGTGAGGAAGCAGCTGGACAGACTGAACCGGAATAAGGCTGCAGGTCCAGTGGTGTCAGTCCCAGAGTCCTGAAGGTCTGTGCAGAGCAGCTCTGTGGGGTTCTGCAGCACCTCTTCAACCTTAGCCTGACCCAAGAGAAGGTTCCAGTGTTGTGGAAAACCTCCTGCCTTGTTCCAGTGCCAAAGAAACCTCACCCATCAGTCCTCAATGACTATAGACTTGTTGCCCTGACATCCCACATCATGAAGGTCCTAGAGAAACTTCTGTTGGCCCACCTGACTACAAACAAGCACATATCAGGACCCACTGCAGTTTGTTTATCGGCGTGAACTTGGAGTTGAAGATGCCATCATACACTAGCTTCAGCAAACTCACTGTCATCTAGAAAAGGCAGACAGCACTGTGAGAGTCATGTTCTTTGATTTCTCCAGTGCATTTAACACAATCCAGCCTGATTTGCTTTGTCAGAAACTCCAGAAGACTCAGGTGGAGGCCTCAACAATCACCTGGATCAAAGGACTACCTGACAAACAGACCACAGTTTGTGAGACTGAAGGGTTGTGTGTCTAACCAGGTGATCAGTAGCTCAGGAGCACCACAGGGGACTGTACTCTCACCATTCCTTTTCACTCTGTACACCTCAGATTTCCAGTACAAAACAGACTCCTGTCATCTGCAGAAATATTCAGATGACTCTGCAGTGGTTGGGTGTATCAGAGATGGACAAGAAGTTGAGTACAAGGAACTGGTGGACCACTTTGTGGCATGGTGTAGAAACAATCATCTCATCTTGAATGTGAACAAAACAAAGGAGATGATTGTAGATTTCGGGAGAAACAGGAACAGGTCCAACCCTATTTCCATCATGGGAGAAGAAGTGGAGGTGGTGGAGTAAATCTGTTGGGCATCACTTTGACACTCAGACAATAATTCTAAGTGTCACAATGCCAAACAGGAAGTGTGTGTGTGTGGGGGGGGGGTGAGGGGGGGGAGTATAAATACCTTGGGGTTCATCTGGACAACAGACTGGACTGGAAATGCAACAGTGAAGCCGTCTACAAGAAGGGACAGAGCAGACTATACTTCTTGTGGAAGCTGAAGTCCTTCAATGTTTGCAGCAAGATGCTGCATATCTTCTATAAGTCTGTTGTAGAGAGTGCTATCTCTTTACGTGGACAAGTGTTTTAACAACATCGTGATGGGTAAACCACAAAAAAAACACAGCATCCACGGCCACATCAACTCCTAAACTCACGCGTTCACAGAGCTCAACCAGCACGTCCACCTCTCCAGAGAAAAACTTCACTGATGTCCTGGCCTCTATAGACAAGAAGCTAACCATCTTAGATGCCCGGATGGCCCTGGTGGGGGTTCTCCACAAGGAGTTTCAAGCACTGAGGGAGCTTTAAGCTCTGGGCCTCACTGGTTCCTAAATGGCTGAAGAAAAAAGCTATTTGGGAGCCGATTGCCCAGTCTCACTGTAATTTACGACCGGGGGTGAGGCCCACACAGCAGGTGGGCATTGACTAAAGTTTTCAGTGCTGCGCGCAAAGGGATAAACCCACTAGTGATAGCCTTAAAGGGCTGCGCCTATACTCATAGAATCTGGGGCTACAGTACATAACCAATGTTATCGTCCCATATCCCTTATCAATGTTGATCTTAAAATAATTTGTAAAGCCCTCTCAAAAAGATTGGAAAAGATAACTCCTCTCATAATACATCCTGCCCAAACTGGTTTTAAAAAAGGGAGGCATTCATCCACAAATTCACGCAGATTATTTAATTTAATAGATTATTCTTACAGTAAAAACACTGAAACTGCAATATTCTCTCTAGATGCAGAAAAAGCTTTTGATAGAGTTAACTGGAAATTTTCATTTACAGCCTTGCATAAATTTGGTTTTGGAAATTATTTCATAAACTGGTTAAAAATATTATACAGTTCCCCATCAGCATGCATTAGGACAAATAATCAAATATATGCTAGCTTTCTTCTGCAAAGGGGCACCAGGCAGGGATGTCCACTCTCCCCCTCACTGTTTGCTATTTTCATCAAACCGCTAGCCGCAGCAATCAGGCAAACTACAGATATTAAAGGCATAAAATACAAGAACATAGAGCACAAAATCAGTCTATATGCTGATAATGTGTTGCTCTTCCTCCAGCATTCACAAACCTCCCTCTCTCAGGTTATTGGATTGATAAACTCTTTTTCAAGAGTTTCAGATTACTCTATAAACTGGATAAAATCCACAGTTTTACCAATTAATTGCTATTTCAACAATTCACTTACTACACAACTGCAGTCAGGGAATATTATGTACTTGGGTATCAAAGTCTCTACGAGATTGGCAGATTTAACAAAACTAAACCACATCCCACTTTTAAAGAAAATTGAGGATGATCTTGCTAGATGGAAATCTCTACCCTTATCTCTCATGGGAAGGATTGCTTCAATAAAAATGATTGGTAACTCTAAATTGTCCCTAGGTGTGAGTGAGAGAGTGAATGATTGTTTGTCTCTATGTGGCCCTGTGATGGACTTGCGACCTGTCCAGGGTGTACCCCGCCCCTCGCACAGTGATTGCTGGACATGGGCACCAGCGACCCCCGTGACCCAAAATGGAATAAGCGGGTAAAGAAAATGGATGGATGGATGGATGGATGGATTATTGAGGATGCATCAGGATAATCCTAATGATGGTTTCTTTGTTTTTCAGGGGTGCCGAGTTAAAATTTAGGGGCACTTGAGCACCCCCAAATAGAAGCTAAAGTCATCACTGAAGCCAGTTTATACAAACCGGATTCCAAAAAAGTTTGGACTCTAAACAAATTGTGAATAAAAACTGAATGCAATGATGTGGATGTGCCAACATCTAATATTTTATTCAGAATATAACACAAATCACAGATCAAAAGTTTAAACTGAGAGAATTTATCATTTTAAGGGAAAAATCTGTTGTTTCCAAATTTCATGGCGTCAACAAATCCCAAAAAAGTTGGGACAAGTCCATTTTTACACTGTGTGGCATCCCCCCTTCTTCTTACAACACTCAACAGACGTCTGGGGACAGAGGAGACCAGTTTCTCAAGTTTAGAAATAGGAATGCTCTCCCATTCATGTCTAATACAGGCCTCTAACTGTTCCATCGTCTTGGGCCTTCTTTGTCGCACCTTCCTCTTTATGATGCGTCAAATGTTCTCTATAGGTGAAAGATCTGGACTGCAGGCTGGCCATTTCAGTACCCGGATCCTTCTCCTACGTAGCCATGATGTTGTGATTGCTGCAGAATGTGGTCTGGCATTATCGTGTTGAAAAATGCAGGGTCTTCCCTGAAAGAGATGACGTCTAGATGTTGTTCTAGAACCTGAACATAGTTCTCTGCATTAATGGTGCCTTTCCAGACATGCAAGCTGCCCATGCCACAAGCGCTCATGCAACCCCATACCATCAGTGATGCAGGCTTCTGAACGGAGCGTTGATAACAACTTGGGCTATCCTTGTCCCCTCTGGTCCGGATGACATGGCTCAAGAAGTACAGTCTGCTCTGTCCCTTCTTGTAGACGCTTCACTGTTGCATTTCCAGTCCAGTCTGTTGTCCAGGTGAACCCCAAGGTATATATACTTCTTTTTATTTATTTTTATTCTTTATTCCCCCCCCCCCCCCCCCCCGGTCCTATTCAGCATTGTGACACTTAGAATTATTGTCTGAGTGTCAAAGTGAATCCCAAAAGATTTGCTTTCACAAGCAGAGCATTATGGCTGGCCTTAATGCTCCACTTGATATATAAATTAAATTTTAGAATTTGCTTTGAGTTTGTTTCAGACGTAATGGACATGGGAATGAAAAACAAAGAAGATAACAAAGCAGAAAAGTGAGAGAAGGGTTAAAAGGTAAAGAATGAGATAGGAATAGAGGAGAGAGAGAGAGAGAGAGAGAGGGATAAAGAGAACACAAATCAACATCATTGAAGTCTGCCTCTAGACCTGTGGCAAGAAAAAAACCCAAGACAAAACCAATAAACCACAACAACAAACAACATATATAATGATACTTATAACATCATTAGAAAACATTTTATACAGTGCATGGTAATACAAGATGTATTTAGTGGTCTCCATAACCCAATTGAGTTTGTATCTGATAAACACCTGAATCTAAACACCTGTGTGAGCATGCTTATCACTATAAGGTTTCTCCATAAAAATGTTCAATAGTGGATGTGGGGACCCACAGACCCGTCCCCACAGGACATAATGGTAACTCAGGGAAGACCGGAACCACAGACACACAGCGGTCCCCAAGCCTGGAGCTCCGGGAGTCCCCCAACAGGGACACCCGCACCCACCCAGAGAGAGAAGCAAAAGGAAGCCCCGGGCGATCCCCAGCAACCACAATGCAGAAACCCCAGGAGGCTGCGGCGACGAGTCCACAGGCCCCGCCGGCACCCCGCCCCTCCAGAGTAGATCTGGCCATGGACACCAAGCCCCGAGTCTCGAGGTCATACCACCCCCCAACAGAGGTCCGACAGAGCCAGGGCACCCAGGCCCTACCAGGCAGCCACCAGGGCGGGCCCGCACACCCCCCACCACCCAGCCCCAGATGCCGAGAGCCGCCAATGCACCGGCGGCATGGGGGCCCACCACCGGAGGGGAGCACGACAGGGGGAAGTTTACCCCACATTAATTGGGGGGCCCAAATTGATCCAAGAGAGGGGACCACCTAAAATCCAACTCGAGACATAAACAGGCACACAGAGACAGCCCGACAGACCCTCTTTCGGGCCGTCCATGCGCCCCACCCACCCGATAGTGACCGCAAGTCGGCCACAGGCCGGGGGCCAGAGCAGCAGGGAGCAGCAGCCGAAGAAGGCTGGCCCAGCGCATCAATGAACAGGCACCCCAACAGCCCCACACCACAGGCCCGGAGAGGCCCCGGCACGCCACCCATGCACCCCTCCCCCCACACACACACAGCACCCCCCACCGCGAATGTCACATCAGGCCGACCAGCCAGCACCCCATCAAAGCGAAGCCACGCCCCCGACCACCGCCATGCACCACCAACGACCACACAACCACAGCCAACGCCCCGCCGGAGCCCGGCAGCCATCCCAGCCAAAGGGCCGGCCATTGCAACCAGGAACCCTGATCAAAAAATCCAAACAACCCAGGGAGACCCGAAACACCGGCCCCACCCCCAATCGCCCCCAGGGCCCAACACCCACCCACAGCCCAGACCACAACCAGGCAGCCTACCCCCCCCCCCCTGCTCCTGACCCCAAATGTCAAACAGAGAACGAGGGTTTAAGTGTAAATAAAATAAAAAATTAATATATATACGTATATATATATATATATATATATATATATGTATATGTATATTTACATGTGTATATATATATATATGTATATGTATATATACATGTATAGTCATTCCTCAACAGTCATTCCTCTGGGATCTGTCTCACTTTGACTGGCATCGTATTCTGTTAACTGATGACGTGAACTCCGCTTGGAACTATTTCCATAATAATTTCATTTATTTCCTGAACATACATGCTCCTTTTCGTCAGTTCAGAATAAAGGGACGAGACAGCCCCTGGTTTACTCCAGAGCTAGCTGACCTCCTGCACAGGAGAGATCATCTTTGGGCCGCAGCGAGAAAATCTGACTCAGACACTGATTGGTTGAGTTTTCGACAGATGAGGAATAAATGCACAACTGCTGTTAAAGCAGCAAAACGCAACTATTTCTTATCTCAGACCTCCATAAATCTTAATGACCCTAACAGATTCTGGAAAACCATCAAATCTCTCTCAGGCACCCCCCAATCATCTGATCTCCCATCTCAACTTCTCATTAACTCTGTTCCTGTGTCAAATAAGCACGAGATCCTGAACTGTCTCAACAAACATTTTGTTGCTTCTGGTTCTTTATTTGACACAGTTACTAATGGAAAATCAGCCACTTCACTTAATAACCAAACTTCTACAAATCAAATCCCTCCTACAAGTCAATCCCCAGTTAATCACAGCTTCTCTTTTTCTCCATTCTCAGTCAGTGAGGTCAATAAACTGTTAAAAGATCTTGATCCTAAAAAATCTGCAGGTCCTGATGAACTTCCACCTTATTTCTTAAGGCTGGCTGCTCATATCAGCACAGTCCCTGTGACCCATATCTTCAATCTCTCCATAAGACAAAACTCCATCCCAGACACTTGGAAAACAGCCTTTGTTCTTCCTTTGCTGAAGGGAGGTGACCCCACCTCACTGAACAACTATCGACCAATCTCTAAACTCTGCATTTCAGCCAAAGTTCTAGAAAAACTGATAAACTCTCAAATCAAAAATTACCTGGACTCATTTAGCATCTTACCTCCCCATCAATCCGGTTTCAGGAAACAACACAGCACAACCACTGCTTCACTGAAGGTTCTTAATGACGTTGTTGAAGCACTGGATGCTAAGGATGATTGTGCTGCACTTTTCTTAGACCTGTCTAAAGCTTTTGACACTGTGGATCATAACATCTTGTGTCATAAACTCTCAGAAATTGGTTTCTCAGAACACACCATTGGTTGGTTCTCTAACTATCTTTCAGACCGGAGGCAATGTGTTCAACATAATGGTACTTCCTCCAGTTATTTAACAGTTAACAATGGTGTACCACAAGGCTCAGTCTTAGGACCCACCCTCTTTACAATCTACATACATAATGTAGGTAAAAACATCCCTAATGCATCCATTCATTTATTTGCTGATGACACAGTTGTTTATTGTTGAGCTAAAACTGTTGCTAAGGCTTTCCAGCTTTTGAATTCTGCATTCAACTACATCCAGACTGATTTGTTCCGCCTCAAACTTGTCCTAAATGCAGACAAAACCAAAGGGATGCTTTTTTCAAATAGGAAGTTGGTCCCAGCAGTTCTTCCTCCGATTTTATCCTCAAATGGTGTCCCAATTGAGTTTGTTGATTCCTATAAATATTTGGGTATCTTGGTCAACTCACATCTCTCTTTTAAGCTCCATGTGGAAAACTTGGTAAAGAAACTGAAAGTTAAACTGGGTATCTTTTTCAGAAACAAATCCTGTCTAACCCTGAATGCTAGAAAACGCCTTGTGTCTGTGACTTTCCTTCCCTCAATTGATTACGGTGACATTATTTACATGAACGCTCCTACAAGAACCCTGCAGATGTTGGATGCTGTCTGTCATGGTGCACTAAGATTCATAACTGGCTGTGATTATTGTACCCACCATTGCACCC
>NC_056498.1:91688375-91691868 GCF_014905685.2 Nematolebias whitei
CAGATTTAATAGCGATCACATCACTGCATAGTGCTCCAGGTTTGTTTTCCCGTGTCAGTGTGTTTCAAAGTTTCTAACAACCTGCGTAGTTTCTCTGTCTCCTCCGAGCTCAGAGGTGTAGGGCCTTGTTTCTGGAATCTTTGTGATTTTTTCGCCTCGGGTCGTTTTGTCCGAGGTGGAGGAGGGTTAGGTACGTCATTTGGGGGTTCCTTTTCGGACTTCCCCTGATAATATGGGTCACCTTGGTTCCCATATCTCTTCGTCCTACGCACACCCCACTTACGTTAATCACGTTCATCCTCTGGGATAAAATTCAATCCCTTCAGATCCTTTTTGTCCCAGCGTGCACCTTCATGACGCGGTTTGTTAGTTTGAAAAGACTGCTTTTTCTCGCCTTTTTTAGGAGAGGGAGGCGACATGCGCCGTCCTTCCAGTTCTAGCGAATGGGGTTTAACCTTTACACCAGGAAACACGTCTATGGGCGTCTTAACATGAGAACAAGCCTCAAACACATTCACAGCACACTGTTTAATCTCACTGATGGATTTTCCTTTGAAATTTGCCATCATTTGTACTGACGTTCGTATGTCAGTGTGGAGGTTTTTGCTGAAAACAAATTTAAAACCTTCTTCCTCCTCCATGCCGGTTTCATTCCTGTAACCAAAATAAGCTTGGAAGATTCTTTTGTAATAAACCTTTGGATGTTCATACTTCCCTTGCGTGACCTTGTCTGCAGCTGGGACGCCACCAGGCCCTGTGTAGGGGTCGTATTCCCTGATCAAAGCTTCACACAGAAGGTTGTAATCCCTTCTCGTGGCATCAGGTTGACGCTCGATGAAGGTGAACACCTCTCTGTCCGAAGTGAGCCTTATCAGACTGATTCTATCCTCAACAGTAGCATTAGGATAACCACTCAGTCTGAAATCTAGGTCATTGAGATACGCCTTCGTACCAGTAGAACCCATAGGCCCAGGAATAAAGCGTTGAACATATTTTGAGATTTTTTGCAAATCCGAAATTGGGATCAAAGGCTGTATTATCGGTATCGTAGGAACCAAAATGGCACGTGGAGGTGTGTCGCTAGACACATGTGGAGGTGATGGAATGGGATTAAGAGCAGGAGGTGCACCAAAATCCTTCTGAGGTGATAGTGGGTGACCTGGACTCTGACCTTGTTCGTCTTTGAGTTCCAGACAAGCTCGCCCCACGTCAGAAATCTTATTGGTTGCTACAGCTAGTTTCTCCTCGCAGGCTTTTAAGCGTTCCTGTGATGTTTGACATTCACTTTGTAAACGCACACCTTGTTGTACTAACGCCGCCTTTTCCAATCTGCATTCGTTCAGAGCTCTTGATGTGAGCTGCAACTGTTGTTGTAGCGTATCGTTGTCTGAACACAGTGCTTGGTACTTAAACTCTCTTTCCTTCATCTTCTCCTCATATGAGTGAGCTTGTAATGACAGCTGAGCTTGTGAGAGCTCTCTGTCACGATGTAACTCATTCGCACGGGTCTCCCGATCAAAGTTAGACTGTGCCATGAGTTCGAGGTACTCCTTTCTTTCGCTGTTTAACCTTATTGCAAGGTCATCAGCCTTGTTTACCACAGCATAGAATGATGCTTTCAATAAGAGCGCCAATTTAGCCAGCTGGTCATAGCTTGACTTTGTTCTGTCTGTAGGGGTCACACTCTCTGCAACCTCCTTCAGCTCGTCCAACAACTCTTTTGAGTTCATGCTGTCCACCTGTTCACCATATGGATGTAAGGATTCTGTGAGCAGCGTCAACGCTCCCTCTAACCAGTCCTTCATCTCACAAGGATCAATATCCTTTTCTGTCACACCTGCCATGGTTATTCACTGTTCAGCACTTATCTGGTTAAACAGTTGCCAACTTTAGAGTTTTCAACAGGTAAATATTTGTATTTAAGTTATCAGTGAGTCTCACACACTATTTTAG
Organism: Nematolebias whitei; assembly: GCF_014905685.2. Taxonomy (NCBI): domain Eukaryota; kingdom Metazoa; phylum Chordata; class Actinopteri; order Cyprinodontiformes; family Rivulidae; genus Nematolebias; species Nematolebias whitei. The sequence goes on from NC_056498.1 coordinate 91,690,329, forward strand.
CTCTGGGTTCACTCAACAGTACTGCATAAGCCAACTTATTCAAAGGAATGGGCACCTATTTGTAGGTTTTACCCCAATGCATGAATATTTACAGTAAATGCCTCTTTCTGACAGTGTTACTTAATGTGCTTATTTTTCAACAGATACAAGAACCAGGCCTTTTTCAGTGTTCATTTACTCTAACGCACCTAAAATTAAATAAACCTACAATTTTTCTAAAAGTCTCACGGCAACTTTAGTTTTTAAACGCTTTTTAAGCAGTTTTATTTACCAGAATTTGCTATTTAAAACCGTTACTCATAAACCAGGCTGTATTAACAAAAAGGAAAGAAAAAAAATTGAGAGGAATTATCAGTCTCCCTTTAAGGAAAACTGTTATACTCCTCTTTCAACAGCAGGTGGCGGTGTAAGCTTATTTATACCAGCAGGAGTCTATGACAAATTCCTGTGGATCGTTCCGTTGACATCCGGTTGTTAGCCTTTAGCTAGAATTAGCATCGGCCGAACATGGTCACATCAGCGTTTTCTGAACGGATTTAAAGCTTAAACGTGGCGTCGCTTTAACAAGCACGTCTATCTGCATGAACACATGGGTTTTGGGAGAAGCAGCAGCTCCATTTAGCGACTTTAAACACAGAGGAGGCTTCTGTTGAACCGAGATTCATTTCTGGGGTCACGTGATTGAATCAACTCATGAGCAACCGGGTGGGTTTTACAATCTGACATCAGAGGGAGTGAACGCAGACACGTCACCCATTTCTCAGCGAATTAGAGTGACCCAAACAGCGGTATTCGACCAATCACTGCTCGTTATTCTAGCTATCATGTTAGCATTAGCCTGAAAAAGTCCGGTCAACTTTCATCCATTTACCTTCAAAATGTACAATTTTTACTGCTACAGATGTAACGAAGCAATTCCAACAGTGGCCTGAGACGGCGCTCAGCTTCAAAACAGCGTTTTATCCATTCAAAACACGACTCGTTTAAAGAATCTGAACCGAGTCCGACAGCCGAAACGGGTCAGACAGAACCCGTCCCTCTCTGCCACAGTTTAACAGAATAAAGTGTTTTACCACAGCATAACAGCTTCAGTTACACCACAGATGTACAAATTTCAGCTTTAAGATGAACACATTGACGTTACTTTCAGCTCTAAAAACACCACAAGCCGAATCATGCAGTATCAAGCTCAAAACTTGGACTTTTCATGCCAACATTCAGCGTACAATAACACAGACTCCGTCACATTTAATTCACACCTCTTTAAACATTCGTACGGCCACGAAATGTAGTGAGGCGGATCGGGTCACGAGAAGCTCTTTAGAGACCTGTACTGGGCCACCAGAATGTAGTGATGTAGGGTTAGTTAGCGTAGGAGCTCCACTACAATCAATATTTAATGACGGGTTCTCTCTTTTTCGAACTACTTGACAGATATGTGACAGAGATACTGTGTGGGAGATGGTCTAATCAGTGACGTGAGACGTTAATTGTCTTTGACCCATCAAAATGAATGTGGTCATTTATTAACAGAATCAAA